>NC_092346.1:62817259-63117259 GCF_963676685.1 Mytilus edulis | reverse complement strand
TTAAGATATAATGTTTTAAACTTTGATAAGTATTGTAGACAAATAACACATATTCTTTCTACTTTCTACGGTCTGATTAGGAATTTTCTCCTGCCTTCCATTTAGTTATACATTATGATTTCCCCTTCCCAAACTCTCTTTTTTGATGACAATTGTCCATAGTTGTTCTTTTGTAGACACTTTGTCATTGGTATTTGTATATTTGATTTTAGCCTAAACAAGGAAAATATACAAGACATGACATCCCTCAAATTGAAGTATTTGAGCGATTACAATCTTCCATATAATGTTCACGCATGGCGCAGGTGACTGTTTTTATACTCCCTTAAAAACCTCAGAAAAACGACGAATCTGAATGCCTACATGTTTAACGTAAAACGTGTTACATTTGAGTGTCTTACCCATTTGGTAACGTTTCCGATTCAGTCTTTTAAAAATAAAAGAAGATAAGATACTAAAAGGCATTACATCTATAACATGTTTTTTGTGAACAACAAATCTATATTTGCATATGTTAAATATTGTATTTTAACAGTATTTTACGAAATTTCCTTTCTCGGCACAGTATAGAGTTATATGAAAAATAATCGCTAGAAACTAAAGGCGCACCTGCCCGCTGTCAATGAAATTAACAACGTTGTCATAGGTAAAATAGCGATAACAGATCAGTGTTCTCCCCAGGCCGTTTTAGCGTCGCGGTACCGCGACGCTATATTTTCTTCCTGTGACGCTATAATAATATCCGCGACGCTATAATAATTTCCGCGACGCTATAATTATTTTCAGGATGTTATTTTTCTCGTTTCTGTATGGCAAAGCCATGTCCTAAATTGTGAACTTTCATCTAATTACCGCTTATGATCATAAAAAAATATATCACCGTTAATTGTAATCCCTTCAAGTCGGACAATAGAGGCAATTTAAAGTTATTACATAGGTGTTAATTGCCCTTTGGGTGATAACTGGTTGGATACTAATACCCCAAGCTGTCACTTGTGACATGATTAATACCACGTGGTATGCAATCGCAAATTTCGACAAGGAGAAAACTGTAGTCAGAAAATCATAAAATAAATCAAAATATATGTTTGCAAAATGAAAATTCAAAGAAACAAACATTTTTTTCTCTTTTTAAAAGAGATTGAGTCTTATCTTTTTATGACTTACTCAAAATATTAGTTTTACTTTCTTTCTCTTCCTATTACTAGTTGTAAGTCGAGAGTGAAAATTTTGATTTTGAACTATATAAGTTTTGTACTTTCTTCAGAAAGTGATCATAATTGGCTTAAGTTTGTGTTTCATCCATTTAATGCATTAAAAACGCCATATTCATTCCCAATCTCTTGTCAAACATTGTTTTATTTTCGTATTTTTCATTGCTTTCGGCGGCCATTTAATATTTTAGTGTAAACTACTGATCGGAATCGGACCAGATATGACAAAAATCCGCATTTTAAGATAACTACATATCCACAAATGGCACAGTAGACAGAAAACAATACCTAAAGAGAAAACTAAGCATTAACAGACTATTAATTAGATAACTTTGTTAAAAATATATATCATTTTGATAAAAGAAAACAACTGGGACCATGAACCAATATATTTGATAGACATGATAGAGAAAGTTTTTTAATTTAAATTTTATTGCTATATGATACTTTCTTTTTCCTTTTTTTTTATTATAAAAACCAGTGTTTTTTCCTACACATTTAGTGCAATTGTATCTATACACATATATTTTTATTTGGCCCAAGAGGAAAAAAAAAATTTCTGGAACTATAAATGAATATAGAAAACATAAACTGAAAATACTGTTATCATGGTTTTAGTTTAATTGTATTCTCAGTTATGAATTCAACAATATAGATACAAAGAATAGGGTGGAATAGAATATTTTATTCACCAAAAAAGGGCCTATAGCATACAAACAATATAATACATTTTGTAATAAACAATAACGTATATAACATAAAGGAAATAGAGCATTACCACGACGCGACAAATTACATTGAAAAAAATACAATTTATTTTTTACGCCAAATGTGATGCTATCAAAAATTTCTGGGGAGAACACTGCAGATTAGTATTGATTATCTCAACTCAATTGATTTTCTCACTTTCGCCGTACCGACTCAAGCGGGAACATCAATATCGTTGAGATTATTAACGATAATCTATAAGAACGCGAATCTTTTCCAAAAGTTTTATTTACATATAATTATTTGCTCAGTACTTGATACATTCAAAACATGAAAACAAAGGTTATGAACTATACTAGTATAACATAATTGTTTAGCCAGTCTGCTAACTACTGCATAATTATTGACATGATTAGAACAATGTTTTATTAACTTCACACTTAAATAAAGCTATATGTAAAAGTCTTTCTATCCTAATTGGCATCACCAATGACTTACGTTCTTGCTTCAAGGGGTGTAAAATCTGACTTCATTACAGAGTTCCTCATAGCATGTTCCACTGGCAGACGACAGTGGTTATCACGTGCTCTTAAACTTTCATTAGTATTTACTGTATATGGATCATTTGCTTTCAAGTCTTGGGTGTTTTGGCTGACAAAGAAATGCAAGAAAGGTTTTCCTTCTTGTTTTTTCTCAGTCTTCCCAGCAGGTGGGATGTGTCCATCATTTTTCTGGTCTCCTTGATATTGAAGTTGTGATTCGGAGGCGAAGTCAAATGGCTGATAGCCAATCGTGAAATGTGTTTCTTTGCCTTCATTCAATCTTTGTCTGCATACATTTTCTTGTTGTCTGCGTCTACCAACAGCATGCTGCCCAGCCATCAGACTACCACTAAAGTTCGTCTGAAACGAGAACAATTGGCGATGTTAACAGTTTATGTTTGACAGCTTCAAGTACAAATTTTAGAATTCAGAATCGGCTATAAAATTGATCTGTGTTCAACACTCTTAAATTATCAACAGTTTGCAATAAGGGCTTTCGTATCTATAATTATTTCTACACTCAAGTTTTTTAATGTTAGAATAAGTTAGCACTAGCCACAAGTATTATTCGATCAGTAGTGGCAATTCATGCTTTACCTTATATCATATTCTATGATCACTAAATGTTCAAACGGATTAAATTGCTTTTCCATATCGAACACACACACTTTCACCATGGCTTTGAGGGCAAATCATAATTTCTGCGAAATGACTTGAGGACGGATAACTAGTTACTAGTTATTCATTTAATATTTTTTTTTTTTTTTTTTTAAATTGGCTGTGAATTGCGTTCTCTCATACTGACGGGCCTAATACTAATTCGAAGAATAACTGCTCTTTCTGGAATTGATTCCTATGTTCCTAATTAAAAAGCATTTGAGAATTGTATGTACCTTAGCTTCTGATGTTCTGTCCACAAGTCCAGGATAAGGTAAGGCATCATTAGGTGTTAAGTAGTCAAAAACTACTCTTGGCTTTTTCATTGCTTCCATCGGTTTGTATCCCTTGGGTGGACCTTTGTAATCTGCATGTGCCACTGTAGGATAATAGAAAAGGGTAATAACGAAAACATAGGTTTTTTTTCATATGAATAAAAAAAATCTTTCGCACATATGTATTGTTTTCCTTGTTCGTTCTAACAGATTGATATTCCCTGATACGGATGTATTTGTGTGCACTTTATGATAGAAAAAAGATACTGCCTAATTGTTCCGTGGTGAATTTTTTTTTTGTGGAACCCATTTCATATAAAAACCAGAAAGAATTGAAGAAAACCTGTCAATGGCAGACGGTGGCTGATCATGCAAGGAACTTAAACGAAATTGGACTGTATTCAAAAATACCTTTTCATAAAAAAAATTGTATTTATTATACAGAGCTCACAAGATTGTCATAACTTCATAATCTATAAAATGATAGCAAACTGATAGGTGAAACACGAAGTACCATCAGCTCAGTATTTGGTACTTCTGTACTGACATGATTAACAACAAGCCTTTCTAGATTCCCCCATTTATAAATAATTTTGAAACTATCAAGAATCTAAAGTTTCAACTCCCTCAAACAAAGTTTGCCGTGACTGGAATTAAGCTATCATTTCATGTCATTTTTGATAATAAAGCTCTTCAACTGTTTCGGCTTTACGCGTTCCTGATGAAGGAAAATCCAGAAAATCGCTTCGGACGCATTAAATTCATAACGTCTTATTTTCCTTTTCTACAACAGCCTTGCACTTAAAATATACCTTTATTGTAATGTATCAATATATCTAAAACAAAAGATACGTAATATGTACTGATTAAAACTGTTGATTCCCAGGGCAATGTTCTGAAGCTATGTCTTCCAACAGATCTATTGGAGAAAGAAAAAAAAACTGCACTGTGTAGAACAATTCAATTAAAAACACAGTACAAACACACAGGAGGCCCCTTAGAAATTCTCCAGTCCTTAGGAATGTCATTGTTTGGTTGACAAATAGGTAAGTCAAAAGCAAGAATGACATGATTCTTGTCTCAAGTTTAACTTTTAATATAACTCACAAGAGATCTGTCTGTCAAATGTATGACGATTTGGATCAAAGCTCATTATAACGTTGTCTGTGTCACGTTTTTCTAAGTTCATTTCCATTGCTGTCTGTCCTTTAGAGTTCTGAAGAAGAAAACACACATATTGTATAATTTTATGAAATTTCTAGTTGTAAAAAACTTGAAGGTCCATAATTTTTAAAAGAAGTGGAACAGGAACTCAGATTTATCCCTATGCTTTTAAGGGTTTCTGAATTGTATTCAACAGACGTTTTTACGCTGTCTGTATTTTTATTTTGATAAGCCTTGTCTTTTTTTTGTACTGAAAAAAAAGAAGAAACAAACGTTCACATTAAGGAGTATGATTGATGTTATAATGGGTCAAACATTTTTTGTGATATTTGTTTTTCTTAATATGTTGTTTACTGTTAAGTGTTATGTGTTTATATGTAATATTAATTTACTTTATGAAATGGTGATGACAGCATTAATTTTAAAGAGAGATAAGGTGTCGTTGTTACACACTCACTACTGGTGTGTGAGTTTATCTTACAATTTATTGTTTCGTTAAGAGTTTTCTGTTTGAGTCTTCATCTGCTCTTTTCGTAGGAAATACAATGCATCTTTTAGACATGTTTGATTCGAGCGACATTGACGATTTTTTTGTAGACGAAACATGTGTCTGGCGTACACAATTTTAATCATGGTATTTATAATATTATCATTTTTAAGAAAACACTCATCAGTTGGAAAAACTGGATCAAACTCATACATGCAACTAAAGAGAGACCGTCAGAAAAAAAAATGATATAGATCGTATAAGGGGAACAAATAAAATAAACGAAAGCTTAATTATAAGGCTAATACCACCAAGGTTATCACCAGCCTAGTAGTCAGCATTTGTGTGTTGACAAGAAATATCATTTATGCGTTTAACAAGTCAGGAATATGACAGTTGTTATCCATTAGTTTGAAGTTTTTTAAGCTTTTGATTTTGCTGTTTTGCTCATTTTGTGTAAATTTACTGTTTATGAAATGTTGAATTATTTGCATCAACAAAATATTTATTCTCCAAGGAATAGATTGGCTTAATCGTACTTTGCACAACAATTTTCAAATGCGTCAGGCGTATGGCCTTATAGTCCAACCAAACAAGTGTTAATTTTTACTCGAGAAGTTCTATTCATTTATTCTATTGATAATTGTAATTACCTTCCATGGCATAGCAGGAGTGTAACTAAAATCTGTTTTGTTTGATGTAGTAGGTTCTCTTAAATACGAAGGATCATTGTGGAATAACTGAAAATAAATAGGAAACAAAGCTTATTTAGAAAATAATCTCGCTTAAAATTTCCACTATTATTTACCAATCAAACAATAAATGAAATCTTCAATTAAACAAGAAAGCATCAATAGTATGATTCATAAATATAAATAGCCAATATTTTTTTCAATTCAAAACACGTATTATAAGTCGGTTAATAAGAAACAATAACATATTCGGAAGTTAATCTAATTTAAAACAAATGTATCATATATAAAAACAAACTTACGCTGCCAGCATCAGCTGTTATCATTTTACTGGGAGGACCACGTGTTGTCATAGATCTGGATATGAAGTCCTTGTTGTATATAGAATGTGATGTATCAGGATCGGTTCCAAACTAACAAAACAAAAACCAATTTTAAACATCAGTATATTATCAATGCTATATAAATTATGTTAACCTATCATTAATTACAATTACAAACAGCGTAAATGAACTGTACAGTTAATCTTAATTTCAAGACAAAAGGCAATCATTGTCCTGATTACGAAGAAATCTTAAGTTTTTTTGTGTGATGCTTTGCAGATTATTGTGTACTTATAAAAATGTTTTCGGAATACCTCATGGTATATTTTTTATATTTTAAAACTATTAATCCTAGGATTGTAAAAGTGTTTCTATATTTCTTATCTGATTGACAAAGTGTTAACAAAATGAAATTAAGAAATGATACTCATTTTTGTCTACATAAACAAGTAAAATATATAAATCAAAATTGTCAAAATTTGAATTATTTAATGGTTTTGGCTTTCCATAGTTTTTTGTTTTGGGAATTGTACTACTTACGTGGAAGTGGGCTGACGTTTGGTATATTTTGCCGTCTCCCGCATCTGTAAATAGATATAATCATTTTAATATAGAATTAATAGAAATGCTCACTTATAGAACATACTTTCGTAAATAGTATATTTTTATCTCATAAAATGTATGTAAGTACTGGAAATAGTTTCTGAAAAAAAACCAGAGACCATGGAGCTTAACAAAATTCAATGATAAATGGAAAAGGACAGAGATTACTACACAAATGGACAGAACTTACAAAGAATTATGGATTAGACTGTCTGTCCTTTTAGAATAAGATAAAGTGATATACGCGTATTCATAAGTATATGAACACAAACCTTTGAAAACATTAGGAACAATAACTTGTCTGGCATATTCTGCTAACTGATTACTGTCCTCCTCTGTCTCATTCTTTTCTGGATCCTCCTTAATTCTGATGTGTATAAAAGTTAGAAAAGCTAATGAAATGTTAGAAATAACACATTATAGGCTAGTAATATGAAAAAAAAGTTCCTTGAAACATTTTTTAAATATTGCTTTGATTTAAATGCATTCATCAATTTTCGTTTTTCATTTTGGTTATGTTTTAATAGATGTTTGATATGACACATCAAAGATACACAACTTAAAATTGATTGTTACACCAAATGTGCGTTCCAATCACATAAACCTCATAAGTGGCGCTAAAATCGAAACAAATGGAAGGTCAAATCAAAAGAAAAGTTGAAAATAAAAACTTCCAAGGGGTAGAAAGCAAAAATTCAGCAATAACAGCATAATAATTTTTTTTTCAAAAGTCACGTAATGCCCTTTGAAATCATCTTTAAAAAATACAATTCTCAACTGCGTAGATTTATTTCTTGTCAATTTGACAGCTGCGTTAAGGAAGTCCATTTCATTAATTCTACATTTATGTTGTTGATTTGTGCTTAGAAGAGTACATTGCTCTAGATTAAAAAATACACTCATAGACCTTAATAAAAAACAGAAATGAATCATTAATACACATTTTAAGAACTAAATTCAAATATGAAAATTCCTTTTCAAGTAGGATTTAGTATTATGGAAGTTTTTTTCATTATTCTATATTTCATGTACCAGTTGTCTGTTGGGAAGAGGGTACTTTCATTTTGTTAAATTAAATATCATTCCTGTTTGTATTTTCGGTTTTTAACATGACACAAAATTAATGTTATAATACAAATCATTACCATTGGTAAACTTTAAAAAAAAATAACTCATCAAAGATACCAGCAGGAAATCGTATACACCAGACGTGCGTTTCGTTTAAATAAAAACGTTTTATCAGTGATACTCGAATAAAGTAAAGCGAAAAAGACCAAATAAAGCACGAAGTTGAAGAGCATTGAGAACCAAACATTCGAAAGATTTTGCCAATTCAATTGACGCTCAAATTATTTATATGTTGGATAGAACATCTTAGTATTTTGAAAAATTTAAAGTTTTTAAACAGTTAATTCGAAATTTACATCATATCTATGATAATTCCTATCGACACAAAGTGCTGACTATCGAGTTGTTCGTCTGATAACTTTATGCAAACATTCAATTATTCAAAATATTTACATTGACACTTTGATATATCTGGTGGGGTTTTTTTGTAGTCCTTTTTTTTTTTTTGGGGGGGGGGGGGATATGGACACTCAATTCTAAAGCGAATTTTATGTTTCTGTTCTAATAACAAGATTTCAAAATAAGTCTATTTTTGCAATATTTGTAGTTTTTACACGAATTTAACAAGTCTGAAGTTCTCAACCAAATATATGACAACATTCAAATATTTAATACAGATATCCGACAGGAAAATGTCATATCATTTAAAAAAAAAAAGGGAAAAGCATTAATTGTATTCAATAAACTTAGTTTTGCCAGTTCATTGCATAGTGGGCTGTTAGCTGTTCGTATAAAAGTTCTTGTTCAGGTCAATTTCCTCTGTATATTTTGTTTTACTTACTCTGAAAGTTTTGCTTTTCGAATTGCTGCTTCTCCGGGTGGAAGAGTTCTAGGTCCGTAATCGTCATTAACAGTTGATTTCATTTTGCCAACTTAAAAAGAAGAGAAAGAAACCAAATAAAGATATTTTCCAAAACACTTCATCATATCTTTTACAAATGAGTATTTCTATTTGATTTTTTCTAACAAATGAACCAACATTTAGATATGTTTACTTTTTATTACTTTCTCCAACATCAACAATCCTCATTTCGAGTGTAACATTTGTTGTTTTTTTTTTGGGGGGGTTTTATTTGCTGAGTAGTCCTTCCCTTGAATGACCAAATGAAGATATTTGCTATTATGTTTTGAAATGTATTATTGCTTGTTAATATTCTGGATCGGTTTCGTCAAAGTTTCAAAAAACTAGAATAAAACAATAAAAGTTACTGGCTATCTCATTATCTTTTTTAATAATTCTGAATTGGTTACACACCCAAAACAATTGTATGATGGAATTCCTTTATTTATAGTATTTTGTCATTACTGATAGCCTATTGCGCATTACATTCACATTGTGTGGAGCTTTGCTCAGTAGTTTAGCCTTCTTACCAAATTTCCTCGGGTTTTTATATGTATATTTTAAATATTAAGACCAGTAATTGTGATTATAAAATATCATTTACTTAGTGGCAATATCCCCCATCATAAGAGTTATTCATATGTTAGAGTTGTTCCAATTAATCGTTTGATTTGGTACGTAGTAACTTGCCACGATCCTCTATTCAGATCATGAGTTGTAAATTACAGGTAAGTATAATTTCAGGGTTGTACTTATTTGTGGGCTTAATTATTGGTTTGTCTACGATTCAAAACAATTCTGTCTTTTGTGCCTATAATATTTCAAAGGTAACTTTATGTTGTTTATCAAATATCATAAAATTATTGTGTATTGCTATCTATCCAACCAGACTATGGTAAAACTAAGTTTATTGAATACAATTATAACAGCTTATCATACTATCTATCTATCTAATATATTCTTTTATCTACTGCTTCACACGCAGTTTTTACAACCCTTGGTCATCATAATTCTATCTATTTTTCGGTGATTAATCTTCATCATCATAATTACCAACCATTATCGGTACAGAGATGCATCTTTATCATCATCATAAAACTTTGTCTTAATAGTATAGGATATCACCACGGCGTTTTATAATGTAACATAATGCTCTCTTGGTCAATCACAAGGTTTATAATGTAACATAATGCTCTCTTGGTCAATCACAAGGTTTATAATGTAACATAATGCTCTCTAGGTCAATCACAAGGTTTATAATGTAACATAATGCTCTCTAGGTCAATCACATGGTCTATCAATGGTTTACCTATATTGTCATAATCTCCTGTTCTGAATACATGTGATTCTTTCTCCATCAGCTTCATGTTTGTGATAACGGAGTTTTTGCCATCATTTAATCCTTCCATTTTACTTGTAGGTTCATCACCAACACCATAAGCTCTTTGAAATTCGCTAAATACTCTGCATACATAAAGTATATAAATATTAATTATTGCAGACATTTGTTTTGGGAGTATTTGGAGAATATCTTTCCTTTAACTGTATGCCTATATGCATAAGGTTAGTTTAATCCTGTTAAAGCTAGTACTTTTTAAATAAAAATTGTTTGCTTTCAATCTATAATTGAAATTCACTCACTTGGAGTAGATTTTAAATTTTTCACTTTGTCATGATAATAAAGAGAATTTTCACAGCATGTCATAAACTTTAGCTTTGGTTAAATTTTACTCTTTTTGACTTACTGTGGCTCGTCACTTCCAAATGCTATACTAGTTCCTCGTTGTGGGTGAACATGTTTGGCAGAAAGTGGTAGTTTCATAATAGAAGTGTTTAGTCTAGGATGGTTTGGTGGCAACGAATTAGTCCTGAAAAACTGAAGTTAGAAGAAAAATACTCATTAAAGACCCTTTTTTTCAGAAAATTTCATATTGAAAAATCTATAATTTTTTTTCTGAGAATTTCATATAGAAAAATAGTTATTTTATATCGAAATTGAACTAGTTGACCAATAATAATAGATCTTTTGATTTTTTCGATTCCATTTTTTCTTTTCTTTGTTTTCCGTTCTTATATCTTAAATTATAAGTATTGCAAATAAACTGTACAAGCGATATCATCGGAGTATAATTCATACAAGTTGGTGCATCATATGTAATGTCTGAACTTTAGTCAAAATCTTATTATATCGGACAAATATGTTGAAATCAAGTTACTTGGACAATGATATAAAATGGATTGAGTCTATAAAGAAATAGAGTACAATATCTGATTAGTTTTGACCTCGGTGACTGTGATACTTAAAGTGCTTCTTATTTTTTTACAACAACTACCTCTGGGATATAAGCATTGGAGTACTCAGAATTTCCAATCTTTCTAGAGGTCATATATCTTGGAGCCATATCCTGAAATTAAAAAAATAAAATAGATATAGTTCAAATGATAACAATTGTATGTTAAAAGTTCAGATATCTTACTGAAGATTCTTCTATTGTAATGGTAGTAGCAGGAACTAATATATGACATCAATTATTAAACACATAACTTACAGGTGTATCTTTTAAATTATCTGAAGTATATACTGTTGTGGGATAGATAAGACTAGATAATTACACTTAGTGCCAGAAGGTCATAGACATATTGATGACACGTAAATTAAAAAGATTCCTTAAAATTGGAATATTGCATTTCATTTCTTTAAAGTACTTTTTTGAAACAATTTAGAAAAGTGCTAGCTTAACAATGATAAAAAAAAGTATTAAGGTGTCAGACCATCGATAATCCCTCAAATTTAGAACGTATGTGAAAGTAGCCCTTCTCTAACACAAAATAGTGCTTTTGATGTCCTTGTTAACCCTAACTAACCAACACATTTGCAGAAATGAAACTTTTGGTGAAAGAGAAATATATTCAGACCATTTTGAGCCAAAATTATGGGTCTGTGAGTTTGCATTAAAAATTCAGGATTCATGCGCTCCATAGTAATCTACTTTAAGATTTCCAGAAAACCAGGGGTTATTTTTGGAGTACCTCTGTTCAAAGGTCATTTTTTTCTTTCTTAAAAGGCTTTAAAGGTATGTTGAAAATTTGCATGTAGAAAACTGATACATGTACGATTCAGGATATACCTGGTTTCTATGAAGTTAAACTTAAGGTCAGATATTTAGAAAGCTGTGAAAATTGCAAAGTTCAAAAAGTTATAGCAAGGTTTTGGAATAGAAAATGGAATGCTACAACTGTATAGACCAAAATCTGATTTAAATAACAAAAATGTAGTATTTAATATAATAAGATCATATATACTTACAGGCCAATTTATTATCTTGCTATCCAGTATCATCTCAGGCTAAAAATAAAATCATTAGTTATTATCAATGACACAAAACATATTTCTGCAATTTTGAATTTCTTTTAAGACGTGGATAATGAATGTATGGACCTTTTCCCCTATGGATATCCTCGGTTAATTGTTTTGAGGTCTTCAACCAATCCTCATTTTCAATTTCTAGATTTAAGTCAAGATATCAGACAACCTTAACCGGGTGGAAGGCCTCAATGTTTTCTTTGAGATGAAGAACAGCAATAAAAGCGCGGTTTCTTTGGGGTTTTTTTTGTGTGTTTTGTTGCTCTTCGTGAACTGATTGTGTGTCATGAATGGATATTCCATATCATTTGTTTTTTATTTTACTGTATCTGTTTATTTAAATTTCGTTTTGATAGATGCATTGAACATATCATGTCCAAAATTGGAAAATCTAGTTATAGGTCATCATCAGTCTAGCGTAACGTAAAGTAACAAAGGAGTCAAAAAGGGATGATGCTAGCTTTCTTTCGTTATTCATGAGAAGCTCGCGATTAATGTCCGCTTCAAATCAAATATGAATAAAGAATAAAACCGGTAAGAAGTGCACAGCTGGTTCTCATGTGATTGTCGGTTGAAAAACATAACTCATATGTTGTCAATTAGAAAATCAAGTATCTTTAAATATGTCCGTGAAAGTGGTATACAATAAGGCAATCCCATTAAAGCTTTAACCTTACTATGATCAATTACAAACCTCAAACTCATGGCTTTAATAATAAGCCTAATGTATGATGATCATTCATTTATGCTGTCTGCATGGTGTGTTTTGAAAATTTAACTTGATGCGGAACAAATAAACATTTTGATTGACAAGGAAGAAAATTCAGGAATTTAACACGTTTTTATACTAACCTTACTTGGTGGTTTAGTCAGGAAATCAGCTTTTGTCGTACTGTCTCTGTATGTCTCCATTGGAACATTTTTACCACTGTCGTTTCCAATTTCAAAATGGTGAGAAAGCTTAAAATATAAAAATTCAAATATTATAGAATTTAGAATGGAAACGGGGAATGTGTTAAAGAGACAACAACCTGACCAAAGCATGAAGCAGAAAACGGCCCAAGGCCACCAATGGGTTTTTAAACCAAATCGAAAATTCAGCACCAGTGCAAGCAAGACTAGTAAAGGCCAGAGACTCCTGATTTTTGACAGGCGCGAAACTGCGGTGAGGTTCAACATGTTTTGTGAGACACCAACCCTCCCTTATACCTGTAGCCAATGTTGGAAAAAAAAACCACACAGCAATACGTACAGTAAAACTCAGTTTAAAGGAAGCCGGAGTACGATGTCAGAATGGGTAACAATATAAACTTAGCAAAATGACAATGATACATAAATTAACAAAGGACTACTAGCAGTAACTGACATGCCAGCTCTAGCTTCATGTTTGCTTTCCAGCAATTTTGCACTTTTTCAAAATAATTGTATTGACATGATTAAAAAAAGGTTACAACATAAAGAAGAAAATATTAATAAAGTAAAAAGATCGTAGAACTGATTCTTGAGTAATTGGCTTTAGGAGTGATTCGTGTCACATTCTATAACTCACTAGATGAGGGTGTTTTGTTCTTTTTTTCCTGTTGGTGATTTACGGCCGGTATATACTGCGACGAGTCATGGTAATTTTGTCCATTTTACGTGAAAGTTATATATATCACAAACACAGCCATTAGCAATTAACATACCTGTTCCTTTGTTTCTGGGAAAAAACTGGGGTCCAAAGACTGTCCCTGAAAAAATACATACATGAAAGAGTTTACTTCAAGATATTGTAACATATATGTCTTGCATGCATAGCTTGCTCTTGTTTTAATATTTTTTTTGGACCTGTCCTTTTGTTGTTTGCTTTCTTTAATTCAAGGAGAAGGGATAGTATACATGTTATATATAAAGGAGATGTAGGTATACTTCAATGAGAAAGCAAAACATCGAAATAAGAACAAAAAGATATATGCGAGTCAATGTAAAGTTTTTATCAAAAGACATATGTCTTTACAATATGTCATGCTCTAAATTGTTCTGCTGAATTGTTCCAATAAAACGCTTTCAATTCCAAAAAAATACTACTTTATTTTTACTAGCATATATTAACCTGAAAATAAGGGGCAAAAGTATGGAACACCACAACTTAAAACATAGTGCCGCTGCTTTATGTGTCTTTATCTAATTAAATGTTTCACATCGGGTGATAAAGTGTATACATACATTTCTATTGTTTAGGTCTCTGTGTTGAAAAGATATTCTTGTGTTATAAAAAAAAACCTATGTAACATTCTTTTTAGTACTTTTAATTTAGGATATTTTTAAATCTCCTTGAAAAGAATACAATTAGTTCTGTCATGGACACCTGATCAGAGATACCATTTAATTAAACAAGTTTATTAACGTTTGACAAAAGATATGATCTAAAATTATGTAATACAGCCTGTATGAAAATACAATTCAATTCTTTATTAACCAAATACATGATAAGAACAAATGTGACATAAGATACCATAATGAATATATCAAATAAAAAATAATTAATCACTAGTGAATGTCACTGAAGAAATGAAAAAAGTTTTGAAATTCTATATCAATCACTTAGTCTAAACTGTGTAATCATAAACAGACATAATGTGCAATCGACTATGCTGACGTAAGTGCTCTTTCACCATTGCAACGTGAAGCTAAAATTTCAAAACCAGAAAACCCCTCAATGAACTCATAATGTATTTTACCCGAGCATTCTCATCATGATTAGTTCGTTTCCACTGAAATATACATAAATTGATGATGACTGTGTTCAGTATTTAAGATTCAGTTCCCAAATTAAAGAAAAAATGAAATCAAGGGGTGTGTTAATGTAGATATATATATAGAAACAAAATTGTAATTAACATCTTGCATCCAAATCAGCAGTTACATCTTATTTTTGAAACTGCCGCTTTTGCATGATTAAATGGTCATTATTGTCCACATATTGTCCAAAATATATGGTATGATTAACTAAGTCAGACAACTATCCATTGCAAACCTATAGGACAAGAGTGTTAACAAAAACATGCCACTCTAGGGCCTTTGACAGTGAGTACATTCATCCGGTTACCGTATATAGTAAGATATATAAAAGGACCGTTTGATAAACACTCTTGATCTACCGTTTTAAAGTTTGGCTATGCTGTTGTTTGTTTTTATTGGACATAAAATTGGAGATAGCCCTCAAAAATTGATATTCCTCACTCCTTTTTCAATGCTTAGTTACATTTTTTTTTAATTCTCATCTATAGTTAGCCTTTTATCCCTACGGGGTCATGGATATTATATATTTTGGGGGTCTCAATACTTTGATAACTTGGCCAAGCTTTCCGCAATGATAAAAATGATTAAACTTGTCAACAGGATCATAAGCAACTATATTTATTAACAAAATATACAACTTGAGTAATTTGACGATTCAATATATATTAAACAATGTAAAACTATACCTGCAAAACATTTTCATAAATAATGAATGCACATAAGTTATAAACTTACAGGAAAATCTGTTTCATAACTGGTGCCGAATACACTTTTGGAAAGTCCTTTTGGTGTAAAATTATATTCTCCCTCCTTTAAAACACAACTTTTAGATAAATTTCGTCTGATTTCTTCCACTCGTAAATTCCTGTCTGGACCATATAAGCGATTTCTCCTTGCATCTATGGATTCCATTTTGGTATGTTTCGAATTCTTTACTATCCCAAATGTAGATTACAATATCCTAATCTGACAACATCATCGGTAATGTTGGTTTGTTTTTCTTTATTTTATTGGGATTATATTTTCACCTGTTACATACTTAATAATTTAATAACAAAGACATAATGATCCAATTTCGAATTAATACTATTGTCTTCGGTCGCCAAGGAGATGACCCGCTAATCCACCCGAATAATGCAATTAATACGATACTTTTGATTGAATTAAGTAGACGTGTGATCCCTTCGGTTTCTTTATGCTCTAACGGTGCACTTCATAAATTAAGAAAATATTTCATTAAGTCTGTTAACATTTAGTTACTGATTTTTAATTTTGTATATTAGTATAAAATTTAAAAGTCCGATACGGTTCCACCAGACAAAGTCAATAGTTAATACAAAGCAAGTTTGATAACATTTGGGATATTTTACAATTGAGCACAAAAACATATGATATTTGATAATAAGGTTAAATTATTTAACCCTTTTCTTTATTAGCATGTTTATCATACTCATACAGTGAGAAAAACGTTAATTCAATGGCTAATCTGGTCTGTGCTTCATCTAGGTTTAAAGCTGCCAAAACTACAATGAATTCAGATTAAAGTTAAATTCCATTTTAGAAATAATTCTCAAACAAAATATGATCATTGAAATAAAGTTAATGCGGTTTAGATTAATGAAATGTATTTTAATGTATTCGTCTGTTTAGGAGAGAATATATTTGGGAACAATTGTTTTACAAAATTTTGAAATGTCTGTCATATCATTGAGTTGTCATCATAAATTTTGAACTGTTACGTAATTGTATTTTTCTTCACACAATATATACCTTATATGGCTTATTTATGATTGGCATATATTCATATTAGATAACGTAAAGTTTTAAGCTCAGAGGAGGTAATTATAACACTAGGTATGTTATATCATTCTATACGTTGTTGATGGTACAATGTACTTCACAAATATGGTTATTACATGCTCTGATATATTATGCATTGTCATTCTATACAATGGTCGATGACATTCAAATATAATTTTGAGTACTAATAAATATAGATTGTTTTCATTCCTGTCTCAATATCAACCAAATACTCCAATATTTTTTCAATAATTTTGGCCATACGGTCATGCAGGATCTGAAATGGCACACTGATCGATGATGATGTCTAACACCGCTGCATGAGCATTTCCTGAAGTGGATTGAGATTATAAAAGAATTAAATGATTAATCACATGCAAAGTGATTTGCAGTTTTTAAGTATATATAGTCTTAACATTGTAAACTTCTGAAGATGAATGAAGAATAAGAATTGAAACAAAAAAAAATCAAAAAAAAAGAGTAGAATTGATACTTCAAATGAAGAACATTAATAATATATTACATGTGTGTTATATGGGATAAAAATGAGGATATAAGTAACTGAGACCAAACACTAACACATTTGTAAAATTGTCATTTTTAAACAATCTAAAATATGTTTAAACTGAAACTAACACAAAGTGAAAAGGCAAAATTTCGTCTTCCACAATTGAGAAATGTCTATTCCACTACGCGAATCTTAATGTTACCGTAATTTTAGAGAATTAATAGTTGAGGATCCTGGATTTAATCATATCTTTATTTTCATCTTAATTCATACTTTTATTCACATTTTTATTCACATTTTTGTATGGTTAAAGTATCTCTTATAATCTATCACAGGAGACATTTGAACAAATAATCGCCGAGTACTTAGTGAGATCAGAAGAGGCAAACGGTTCTAGATAAACTGGACAATTTGAATAACCAGCGATATCTTTATACATCATCAAATATTATCATGTGAGTAATACATCATATGTTACAGTGAGGTATGGATTTTTGTTGCCTGTTTGAAACTAATTTAGTGTGAGAACCAGGCGTAATTGACTTTGAGCACGGTAAACTTATCATGACGAAAAGCGGTCAATAGTATGAACAAACAACAGATTTTTCTGTAAAACAATATTTCCCCGTGATTTTTTATTTTATTTCTGATTCTTCCATAGTATGCTATCTGAGGCTTTTGTTACATTGACTCAGTTTGTTTCATTGACATTTGTCCCGAGTGAATATCTAGAAGTATCATTTGTAACCCATTTGTAATACTAGATAAACAAGTTCCTAGGGAAATTCCCATGTTCTACCCGATGATAAGCCCTTTCCAATATTTTGTCAATGAGTATTGTGGCTGTATTATGGCTGCAATAAATTAATATATATATAAGCACCTGATATATTGTTACTTTAAACTTTATCTACTAAGCACACTTATATTATTGATCACATGTGTTATCATACTTAAATAAGAACAAAACTATTCATGACATTTAAAACAAATGTACTAAACATGTGCACACTTTATATGAAACAATTAATATTAAGGAATGAAACAATGAGGAGATTAAATATGCTCCAGGACAACGATTGATAGCCTTATTATGGAAAGCGCAGCTAAAGTGTTAAACACAGGGATCGTTAATGTTCTTGCTTCAAATGTATCAAACAACACAGGTTTATTATTCCCACATTTTAAATTGAAGGTAAACTATAAATATCTATCATCTATGACACAGTAAGATATTTTCCGGAGACAAACCGTCATCGACTTGAAATTACTTTTCTCAACCTAAGTTTTCTCCCTTAGATAAACACATTCCATGACAGCAGTAATATTTGTAAATTGCTCAGTTGATCACTTAAATTACAACTGATAGAAATGGCAGATGATTTTGATTTTGGCGAATCAAAGAATGCTAAGGTAAATTTAGGTTATACCTGTCAAAAAAAACTGTTTCCTACACGTAAAAATTATAACCTAATCATGAATTTATAAAAATATCTTTGACATGTTTGATACATTTCTGTGAGGTTTTTTTTAGTTAGAATTTTGGCTTTAGGTAAAAGTAGAAGGAATTGAGAGTAGGGAGAGGGAAAAAAAGTAGGAAAGGGGGAAGGTTAGAAACCAAGATACTCCTTGCCCCCTTTTTATTACAATGTAGCTATAGAGGGTAACGAAAGGGTACCCAAATTGCACCGAGTACCCAAATTGCACCTATTTAGAAAAAATTGCAACGGAAATCTTACAAGATTTCCTAGAGACTAAACAATTTGTATTTTTATGATTCGATACTATGCACGTCTTTCAACATAGGTAAACATATTTAGATATACACAAAACGTTCACAGTCTTTATCAACAGATGGACTGTTTACTGAAAAAGCAAAATGTACGAAAACGTCACCATGCGACGTCATCAAAACGTCATCTTTTTAAAATTAGCAAATACAATATATTATAAGTATCCATTTCGTAAAATATGAGGAGTAAGCATGGACGAATATCCAATTGTTCAAAATATTTGAAGAAATTAAACAAAAGCTCGGTTATTAGACTTTTGACGATGTGAATTTAAGCATGGATGCAATTTGGGTACTCCTCATTACAGAATCATGGATAGTTTGGAGGTTGATTCAAACCCATTTTTTTATGACTCAATATGGATTAAAAATCAAAATGGTGTACCTATACAATAAAGAAGGATAAGGCTACAAAATAAACCCAGTATGGACATTTTTTTCTTGATCATAAAACAACGTAGGTGAAAAAACTGTCAAAATAGGTGCAATTTGGGTACCGTCACGTTAGAAATGCCAGGCGTCAAACAACCATTTGCAGCTACCGTTAGCATCAAATTGGTTAAAGTTTTACCTTGACTTGTCAAAATTTCCCTATCAAAATTTGTTAGAGGTTAAAAATAATAATCTTTTGTGTCAATTTTGGAAAAAATGAATGTGATACATTTGTAAGTCAAAATTAGTTGATTTTTATTTTGTCTACAAAAAAAGTGTACATTTTATCGTCATGCACCAAAGAACTTTTACCACTATTTATCATGAAGGTACCCCCATTACTACTGTCATGTATGTGTCTTATCATTTTATTTTGATTATAGGGTACTGCTAAAACAGGGAGAAGAGCCCAACAGAAAACAGCAAATCCACCAGATGCTCCTGATTTTGAAGCTAGCGTAGAAAACTCACCAAAGGCACCAAAGTCAAGACAGCCGGCTGGAAGACAAGAACCTGTAGGTTTTCTTTATAGTCAGACAACATTTTGACATTAAAAGAAAAAAATGTCACATTTTATACATGAATTACCCCAAAACAAAACATTAATGAATTTACATATATAAAATAAGGATTTATATAACTATCAGTCACATTGAAATGAAGATCCTGTGTTCATGTTTTACTACTAATATATGTATATGACAAAGCTCAGCTGACACTCATGTTACATATTTAAACATATTATATCGTGAATAACATTGGTAGATTTAATGATTATCAAAACAGAAGGTAAAATCAAGTACTAACAAATCATCAAAAGTCAAAAATTGACTCCAGATTTGTATTTGAATCAAATTACTATGTATGAAATATTGAAAATGATGTTGACATGTAACACCTTAATCTAAAAAAAGTGTGTGCCTGTCTGATATTGCCACTCCAGCTGTGCATAGTGTCCTATGGGCACATATTCTTGTTATAACATGCCATAATTATAAGCAACCTGAATTTAGTAAGAATATATAATTTGAATATCATCATTATTTTACAAGTCAAAGATACTTTCTACTCTCTTGAATGGTTTTATATACAAATTTAGGAAACAAGATACATTTGTAGATTTCTTTAAGTCATGTAAGTGTTTTAATATTTAGCACAAGTTCAGAAACAATTATTGTATATATATGCTACCAAAAAAGAATAATCTTATCCATTTTAAAGATCTGTTAATATTTCAGGATGAGCCGCCGAAGCCCTCAAGAGTGTCTGGATGGGGTGAAGATAATCCTCGTAAAAGGTAAGCAATATAAAGCATTAACGCCTTAAATTGAATGTAATCAGCTACAATGATTGAAAATGCAAATATTAAATTGCATAAACTTAAGAGAGAGGAGAAAATGCAAAGGCTTCGTGAACTTTTCACCTAGTACTTAGTGAGCATAAAGGAGTATCATATTTTTGACAATTCAATAACAAGACCCCAGTAATGACACTAAAATGAAACTGTCTTTGAATATAATATAACCATGTGCTATTAAAAGCAGCATTAAAAACGTATACAAATATGATATTAATTATTTGTGCACTTGTATTTGTTTGTAGAAATACTGATTGTAGGATAAGAAGAAAATATAACATTAGTACTTGAGGCAGCAAACTTACATGTACAAAAAAGACTTAAATATGAATACCATAAGGGCAGAGCTTCCAAAAAATATTTGAGCCACTGATACATTTTAGGTCTTATCATTAGGCCATCTTATATATTTACTCACTAGCTTCATATACATAAACATTGCTTGTTTTTCATTTAAAATAATTTGTAGAATGCAACACATTAATTTCTCTCTTCATTTTTCAGTCGGAAACTTGGTGAAGGATTTGAAAACTTTGAGGAGTAAGTGTTGTTAAATTGTTTACTTAATATACAAGTCAGAATCATTTCATCAAAATATGTTCATTTGCACCATGATCAAATAAAAGTAAACATATGTGTAGTTTTGATATTAGTAGATGAGTGCATTTTCATTTAGATGTATGTCTGACCATATTTGTTAAAGAACAAGCGTATTTGAAAGAAATTTACCTCAAACACTAGTCTGAAATTCTTTAAATCTAGGTGAATTTTAGTTAAATTCCATTTAAAGTGTATTTGATGGAATATGAGTATTTCATTTGTTGGAATAAGGCAAAATTGTGAAAGTGATATGTATAATATATACTGATATATGCTACTTGTGATAACATTTACTGTTTGATAAAATCAGTTTTTTTTTCAAATACTTTTGTTGATATACAGTTATATAAACAGATTGATGATATTTTGAATGTTTAGTGTTTGCTTTGACTTAATAAATTACATATATTTAGTGGCAAATAGCAACCTTTGTGACATTTTACAAAGTCAAATATCAAGATGAACTTGTTTTGTTTAATTTTCAAGAAATGTCTTGAATACCATTTTGAATACGTTTTTTTTTTTATGATAGAAAGTACTTATTCCAGAAATAAATCTGATGATACCTATAGCCTGATTAGTGATTTGTAATTTAACACACTACAGGCACTAACAAAATTAAAAAATAATACAAAAATTGCCTTAGCAAATCAAAATGAAAAAACTCTCAGAATCTGTTCACAGAATAAATGGACATCAAATTTCAATGATAAAGATTATTTTACTATACTAGCTCCTTATTTTAATGCCTCCAATATTTTAAAGACAATTCAGATTTAGGATACTGATACTACATGCAACAAGTATCAAACACAGCTACTACTGCAGAACTTTTTTTGTACACTGAATGATTATGCCAGCTTTAATTTAGCTAAACTTAATTCAGCTCAAGAGAATTAAAGTTAAAAATTCTTCTCTTTTTTAACTACATAATACAGTTGTACTGCACTGCTAGTCAGATCAATAGTTTGCTCCGTCAATCATGTCAATGTTCAAGGTTGTAATGTAGAAAGACTTATTAAAATATAAATGTACAAATGTACAACATATCATAGTACATGTATATATATTATATTAAAGCCACTATGATTTATTCTTTGTGTATGATTGTATAACACTATAGTGTATTCACCCTTATACTTTAAGTTTTGTTTCCACTAATTTTCTAGAATTATGTTTTTGATCTTTTCAGCAGCAAGAAGTAAGCTGCATGTTCACATATATCTAGTCAACCATCTGCTTCATTTACAGTCAAACTCAGCAACTTTGAACTCAAATATCTCAATATCTAGAATAAGAGTTTAAAACTTAACATCATACTTATTTTAGTTAAAATCATTAATGGTACAAAATACATTTAAAAAATGAATTACATATTCGTCAACAATTGATTCAGTTCTACATTTCTCTTGTCCAGTGAAGAATTATAATATAGTTTTGTGATGAGTGAGAAAAGAAAGTCTAAATTCACAACTAGATAAGAAGATATGGGAAGAACTTTAAAAAGATAAAGTTTGCAAAAAAACATAAATCTTTACTTTTAGATCAATACAAGTTGTTCTATTGAATATTTGAGGTCAGACTAGCAGAGTTTGATTAAACTTTTCTCTATCAAGATTCTGGAAATGTCTCTCTGGAATTGGCATACAGCTCTTGCATGGAAGCAAAATTAGTCTTTAACATGATGTTTTAGTAAAAATTACTTTGCAAATTGGACAAAAAATCTTGAAAATTGCATGCAAATGACAAAGTCAGGAGAATTCATGGTAAAACAGTCTTAAATTCAATGCCTTAAATTGTTCCAGTTTGTAACAGCTATTTAATTGATAGTGCAGGTAGATTGTATGAGGAAATACAGAACTAGAGTTACTAGACAGCATACAGAAATAAGAAGATGTGGTATGAGTGCCAATGAGACAACTCTCCATCCCAGTCACAATGTGTAAAAAGTAAACAATTATAGATCGAAGTACGGCCTTTAACACAGGACCTTGGAGGCGCACCAAACAGTGAGCTATAAAGGGCCCCACAATGACAAGTGTAAAACAATTCAAACAGGAAAAACAATCTATATAACAAACGAGAAACAAGAAACACTTATGAACCACATCAACAAATGATAACCACTTATCATTTTATATTTAACATAAGACATAAGATACAATAGATAGAGAAGAAAAAACTACTTTTTTTAAATAAATTTAATAACTATATATATTGGTGAATGGTTGCTTTCTATGCTTATGGTTGTCCAGGTGTCAATAGCTAACAAGCTATATTGAAATATTTAACTTTTATTTATTTTATTTTTTTATGTTTTGTACTATAAATCATACATGTATAGAGTTATATATTTTATATTATTCTTAAAAATTTTGCAAAGCTTCAAATTTATTTGAAAAAAATGTAAACAAAAAATTTTGAAAGTATCAAAAAGTTCTAGAAACCCCTTGAAATTTTTGAAAAATACTGCTGTCTGATTTTTTTGTCAAATATAATTATAACAGATTTTAAATATTATGAGATTTCACTTATATAGCTGTTGCCAGGATGGAAATTGTACAAATACATTAGATCTGACAAAATTTGAATTCGATTAAGCTATTTATTTATTTGAATAATATTTTTACCAAAATGACATCATCCAAGATTGGTCTATATTTTTTAATGTTCTTTATGAATTTAATATTTGTTTAAAAAAAAAAGCATGATTACTTTTAACAGGTTATCAAATAATTGCACCCTCTATTGGTAAATAAGAATGAGACAGCCAACACATGATAACATCTTTCAACCAACATTTTCTCTCTTTATAATTCTCTGCATGGTACCTTTTGCACTTGGGCGCGCGCAAGTTTGAATCAAAGATTGAAAAAAAATGTGTAAATACATGAATTTTTACTGTAAATATAATTTTGATTTATATTCATTGTCAATGAATAATTTTCTGCATGATAAAAAGGACTTTAATAATACATTTTATAGTGGAAGATCTGTTTCTGCTATTTAGCAGTGAGTATTTTAGTCTTGCATAAAATGTCTTAAGGTGAGTTCCACTAGATGTCCACCACCAGGTCTTGTACAGGTGTTTGAATGCTAAAAACTGTACAAATTACAGGATTCATGTTTTGTATGCTGAATAAATTAGAATTAAATATTACATAACCTGACATATTGGTAACTTTGTCGAAACAGACATCTTTAATATTCACCATTGTCTAGAAATGTGGAAATATGTCTCAGGAGGCAAATTTTCAGGTGTTTTGCTCAATTTTTTTTTCAAATTTTAATTTATCACCTTAAATATTTTGTTTATTTAAGTTCATTAATTGATTTTATTTTCTCCTCAGTGATGTACTAGCAGATATTGACGATATTGTTGGGTAAACTTTTACAAGTTATTTGTCGTAACTTTTAATAACCTTTCTATCAACACAGTTCACCGAGAGCACCTGACTTAATATTTTGGATTTTTGAACTTATATATCATAGTTTTCAATATGGGAGTATTTTATTCCATTACATGAACATTGTCCATCTTTATTATTGAAATGAATTTGAGTAAAGGTGGGAGTTCAGTATAACAAATTGATTAATGAAAAGAAGCAATGTTAATTGTGTAAAAAGTGATGTGGACAATTGTCATGCAATAAGGCTACATATTGTAATGGGAACAATTCTATACCGAAATAGAAAATTTTGATAATGGGGATTTTGGTAACTTAATAAACTAGATTTTACAGCTCTTTTGCTTAAAGAATATGGTGATGTATTAGAAGTCTTAATAGAATATTTTAAATTAAGTCTAATTCATTAGTTCTAAGTAGAACTTTTTCATTGGACACAGAACACCAATTATATAAATTATTTAGTTTATTTTTAATCATAGCCTCAATAGATTTGTATGGTGAAGAGGTATCTAGATTAATTTTGATGCTTAAAAACATAAAATCATTTGTATTAACCTCACTTAGTCTTAAACTGAGCCCATGTGAGCTGTTGTTGTCACTTGGCATCCTTCATCTATTATTTTATGGATAGCCTTCATCTGAAACCACAAAGGAATCTTCAAGATCTTCAAATACCTTCATTGTCACCAAGACTTGTCTGCTGGCCCATCAGAATTTACATTTTTAAATGTACATGCTTAGTAATTGTCATCTAAAATGGTTTCTACTCCCAATTAATAGTTTACATGGCAGTAGTAATTTGAATTTGATATATATTTATAAGGTGTAATTTTAAACCACCCACCAAGTTTTGACAATCTGTAGGGGTGTCTCTATTAAATTCAAGCCATATTATCTCATTTAACAACTGACTTGACATTTGCTGTATTTTTTTCAAGCAATGAATAAAAAAATTGAAAGTTATAATGCATATATGTCATTCATATGATCAGCTCTGAAAAAGTTTTATTTAAAAAGAAAACAAGATCCGTTTTCATACATAAACATTGAATCAATATTTTTCAAAGATTGAGGTCAGCAATACATGCTCAGACAATTTTATTTATGTGGAATTAAGGAATAAAAGAAACCTTTAGATACACATTTAACTCAATTATTTATGATTAAAATAAGAATTATTTGCTTCCTTTTTTGTGTATATTTTATTTCATTTATTTAATAAGAAATGCACCTTATTTTGTTGTGTGATTTATTTAAATACCGAGCGTGATTCCTGTTTGACCCTTTTGCCACCATTTTTACCCAGTTTGTTTTGTGTTTTTATCTAATTTAAAATCATAATTTTATTAATTTAATGCTACTTAAGTTTAATGAACCAAGTTGTATTATTTTAATGCTGGTTTTTTTTTTATGTAACATTGCAATATAACATCAAAAGAGCAGTTTAAGATACAAGATGGTTATTACATGAATTAAAAAGAAAACATTGAATACATGAATTTCATAATTATAATTATCAACATGTACCTTTATAACCCAGGATTGTTGATACTATATCAGATAAAAAAGAAAGCCATGGTTAGTTTTTTAGTTGCAGAATAATTTTATATTTTCAGTGAGAGATTAAGACCTAGAACTCCTGAAGATGATAATGAATCTGATACAGGTATGATTATAAGTTTACATGTTCAGTTTTAAAAAATACTTTGAAAGTTTAAGAAATACTGAGATTTGTAACTTGAATGAAAAGATAGGGCAATATTATTGATAAATTGTCTCATGAAACATACAATTCTCACTAACATGCTTGATTAATTTTCTAAACCGTATCTAATACACTCCATTTCATAAAAACAATGTTTGGGAATAAGTATGATCAGTTTTCTTCAGACAATATCTGTCTTTTTTTTTAGATATACCTGTTATACCAGATCTAGAAGAACAACAAGATGATGATATGACAGTTAAAGTAGCTATAGCTCCAAAGTAAGAACATGTTTTCTCGTTTGTCTGGTATACTATATAACGCAGTTATATAACATGAGTGAGCAAGCAGTTTAATATTTGAGTTGGCCATTATCTGATGCATGAGCTACAAAATAAAATTTTTGAGAAAAAACTGACAATTGTATATACCTGTTAACAAGATAATGTACTGGCAACATGTATAGCTGAGAAAAGATGATTTCTATAAGGCACAGTTCATATAAAGATAAAAAAAAGAACTTACCATTATTGCCATTGTAAATGTAAATACCAGCTAATTTGAAATTGCTACAGTGCTTTGCAAGTGAACCTATGATAGCACCTAGCACATGGAATAAATTAGATACAGGTGTATTATTTAGAATGCAGCTCAAAATAAGAAAAATTGCAGTAAACTTAGTATATTGAACAACCTTCATTGATAGATTTAACAGAGATTCAAAATAAATATGTAAATATTCACATTCCTCCTTCAAACTGTTTTGACATTAAAAAAAAATACTGGAAAAGAAAAAAAATGTCAGATCCCAATTTGAATAAGATTTTGGGCCTCTCTTACACTATTAGGACAGTCAACTTCTATATCCTGAGATAAACTATGTAAACTATCAACTTTGATTGATTCTGTGAACCTCAATCAAGAAAAGCAATTCAGATGCACCAAAATCATTATCTATCAATTCTAAAAAATGTAAAATACTTAATTGCATTATTGTGATAAGTTTATAGTAGAACATGTTACTTGTAAGTATATAACTTTATCAAACTTTATTAGGTTATAACATGTTAGTGTCATCAACCCTTTTCTCTTATTTCAGTGTTGCAGTTAACAGAGTAGCAACTTACAGAGAACTAGATAATGACCTTTTAAGACAGGCAGCTTTTACAACTCTGGTATAATTATTATGATTTGTAGAATTTTTACCCTGCAACATAGTTTTAAATACATTTTATTTTGTCCATGTATTTGTATAGGCTCAGCAGCCTCTGCATTGTATACAACTTGTATCAGTATTGGTGTAAAGTTCATCTGTGATTTTACCTTGTCAAATTAAAAGATACACAAAGAGTGAAAAATACACAATGTTTTATTATCTTAGTCTCAGTAAGTCTACTTTTCTAGTACTAGAAAATACCTGTATTATTCACTCTAGTATAAAACCTCTAATTACAAATTTTAATTTTTTGGTCTGTACATCTGTAGTTCGTTTATCCATTCGTATGCCTGTCCCGCTTCAAGTTTTGGTCAAGGTAGTTTTTGATGAAGTTCAAGTCCAATCAACTTGAAACTTAGTACACATGTTCCCTATGATATGATCTTTCTAATTTAAATGCCAAATTAGAATTTTGACCCTAATTTCACAGGTGGGGTATCCTTGTACTATTGACACATTCTTGTTCAAAAACATATAGTCTACATCACCATATAATGCCATTATTAGGCATTAATGCTAGGCAATGCTTGCGATTGAAAATTAAACAGTTTCTCTTTTAAAAAAAATATTGGATCTCATTTAATAGAATTTGCATGTAGCTGTATGAAAATTAAGATAAATACCTAATTGTTATTTTTCAGGATAATGATATAGATCTTAAGTTACTGACTAAGAATTTATCTACAGAAGCAGATTTAATAGAGGTGAGTATATCTAAAATTCCCTACACACACTTAATTTTTTCCATATAAAGTTATATCAGACATGACTGTTACTGATTAATCTATCCTGATAACTGGACATTTGGGCCGGCATGAGCAGCAATTTTCCAGTACAATGACTTTTTGTCTTGCAGGCAGAAATGAGATCATGTTACTAGGTATAATGAAAACTTGAACAGAAAAATAGTCACTCAATACTTTGCTTAAAAAATGGAAAAAACACCCTTCAACAAACAAATGCAGCAATATAATTTTAATTTTTTATGATGTTAATGGAATGGCCTTGACAAATGAATAAAAAAAAGATTGAATGAAACAATTATATATTTAAGGCATATAAGAACTGTAGTTGAAGAAATCCCAGCATCAATGGGGAAATTGGCTCTAACAAAACAGTTTTATAGATGAGGCATAAGCACTACTTATTTTCTTTTCTATTGTTTTAATCTAACATTTATAGGATTCCAGCAATTTAATATGGCAGCTCAATCATCAGTTACAATATATCAATTGTTGATTTGACAGTAAATTTGGACCATTGAAAAAAGTTGTTACATAAAAATTGCATTTTAATAGTACTGTTTAACTGTACCTATATATACAATTTTCCTTGTAGGAGGACAAGCCTTGGGACTGGGATAGACTGTTTACAGAAGTGACGTCAGAACTGTTATCACAACTAGACACTACTGAAGAAACAAGTGATAACCAAGAGATCAATCAAACTGTGTGATATTGTTATTATTTTTGTTATTATTTATTATTAATTTTGAATGAGAAGATATTGTATAAAATAATGGAAGTGACTAGACATCATGTGATATTGAAGTTTTCAACAACATTCCCATTATTGATACAATTCTGTAAAGAAATTGGTGTTTTTTAAAATGTCAGTGATTGTCATGTGAAGATTATTCTTTAAAAGATTTTTGAAAAGAAAATTTACATTTGATACACACATGTGACATAACATTTTAACAGAAATTCTTCTTGTTAGATCCGTCCAACATAATATTTTTCATGTACTACAACAATAAATTCATATGATACTGTATAATAATGTTGGATATTAATGACAAGGCAAAGAGTTATTTATCATACCACTTTCAATGCAATGACAAATATTTTCACTCATCCTCAAAAAGTTGTGTGTTCACTACAATCCAATTAAAGACACATGGTAATTCAATATCTTGTTTACATAAAAGACCACTGACCATGAAACATAAGTTTACTATTGTTGAAAGATGACCACATGAACAAGTTGTACAAAGCTTTGTATTTCAAAGTAGATGTAAGAAGATGTGGTATGAGTGCCAATGAGTCACAATCTACAAAAGTAAACCATTATAGGTTAAGGTACAGTCTTCAAAACAGAGCCATAGCTCACACTGAACAGCGAGCTATAAAGGGCTAAAAAAATTACTAGTGTAAAACCATTCAAACAAGAAAACCAACGGTCTAATCTATATAAAAACAAGAAACGAGAACCACTTATAAACCACATCAAAAAATGAAACTTACTGAATATCAGATTCCTGACTTAGGACAGGTGCAAACGATTGCAGTGGGTTTAAAAGTTTTAATGGCACCAAACCTTCAAAAGGCAGGATAACTAACAACAAGATTGACACGCTGAAATGTCTCACCTGGTTTACTTATCATTTAATTTAAGTCTGCATGTACAATGATGGTAGCACAAGTATCACATAAACTTAACATTATGAATCTTCTATGCTAATGATGTCATGATCAGACGAAATAGCCAAGACAGACATGTGCACCTTACAATCATTCATTACACCAAAATTGTTGACCTGTTTCTTATAATATAGACTGATAAAATTACGAAAATGTGTCATTGACCTATGAACAATGAAAATGAGGTTGAGGTCAGATAATACCTACCTGACAGAAATGGACACCTAACAATCATTTCATACACCAAATTTAGCTGAACTATTACGATAAGAATTTGTAAAACAGACAAACACAAAAACTGAACTTGAGCCAATGAATAATGAAAATGAGATCAAGGTCAAATGAAACCTGCCAGACTGACATGTACCTATTACAGTCATACACCACATATAGTTATTCTTCTGCTAATAGTATTTGACAAAGAATCTAATCGTGCAACTTTACCTTGATCACTAATCCATGCAATGAGGTTGAGTTCAGGTGAAACCTGTCTGATGGACATGTAAATGTTGCAAGGAATCCATATATCAAATAAAGTTACCCGGTATCCTATTACTCATAATAAGTGAGAAATTCACATTAAAAACAAGAGGCTGTCACAACGACAGCAAACCGGATTTATTAATATTTATTTGTGTCCTGGCAATATCACAAGAACCATTACTGATGAATGGTGAAAGTGAAAATCGTCAATATCAAATTTGACCTCCATTTTGTCATCAGTATCAACATATTAAAATTTGAAAAGCTTAGATTAAATGGTTCTGAGTAAATGCAACAACGTGAATGGAAACGCCATTTTACAATCTTTCAAGAACCATAACACCTGAACGGTAAAAGTCAAAATCGTCATTATTGAACTTGACCTCTATTTGTCATCAGTAACAACATATAAAAATTTCAAAAGCTTTGGTTGAATGGTTCATGAGAAAATGCACGGACACGACTGGAAACACCATTTTTCAATCTTTCAAGAACCATAACTCCTGAACGGTAAAAGTCAAAAATCGTCATTATTGAACATGACCTCCATTTTGTCATTAGTAACAACATATTGAAATTTGGGAAGCTTTGGTATAACAGTTCATGCGTAAATGCACGGACACGACTAGAAACTTCCATTTTTCAATCTTTCAAGAACCATAACTCCTGAACGGTAAAAGTCAAAATCGCCATTATTGAACTTGACCTTCATTTAGTTGTCAGTAACAACATATTAAAATTTTAAAAGCTTTGGTTGAACGGTTCATGAGTTAATGCACGGACAACATTTGATTGCCGCCCACCCGACAGCCCAGCCGTCCGCCGTACATCCCCAAATCAATAACCGACATTTTTGTCACAAAAATCCGGTTAAAAACTAAAAGAAAATTGTCACTCTTACATTTCTACAACACACTGACTGAGTTGGAACTTGATCATTAATGGCTTACAGTTCTAGAGTTATGCCCTTTATAACTTGGAAAATTGCAAATGATTTGCTTCCACACTTAAGCTTTAGTCAGCCTCATGCAAATTTAATAAAACTCATATACAATGCTAAGAACCACAAAACACAGGCAAAAATTTAATATGGGTGGCAGTAAGTCATTTACCTATCTAGTGTTATGCCTCTTTTTAACTTTAAATGGAGTATTGTCTAAGGAGTACTTGTAGTAGCTAATAGCTATTTCAATCCAAATTCAACTACTCTGGAATAATTATTATCCGAAGGATATCATAGGATTGCATGGGTATATAAGGTGCCTGTACGAAAAAATCCAGGCGTATTTTAGACGGGTTTTAGACGGGTTTTTTAGAGGGAATCCCTTTAAAGTCACCCTTTACACGAAGAATCTTTCTTACATGGATTCCAGGCGGGTTCCAGGCGGAATAGAGCCGAAATATGCTAATTTATCCGCCTGTCTTAGGGGGGAAAAAATTCCGCCTTATTAAAAGGAAAAATATTTCACAAAAATATATCCGCCTAAAGAGAGGGAAAATATGTCCGCCTAAATAGACGGAAAATATATCCGCCTTTCAAAGTGGCAAAAATTCCGCCTAAAGAATTAGAAATAAATTCCGCCTTAGAATATGAAAAAAAATCAGCCTTAAGAAAAGGGGGAAAAAATCTGCCTTCAAAGAAAGAAATTTTTCTTTCTACAGATTGAGGTTTTTACCATTTCTATGCATTCTTGCAAAGAATATCTAGGGCTCATACAAATTAAATACCAAAAATGTTATCAAACCTGGCCAACTGTATTTGAACTATAATTTACTACAATGTACATATGTAAAATATTGACAATCTTAGTCCTTCACAATTTCTTCCTATTCATTTATAAGTCACATTTTTATGTTTTTCCAGTGTTCTTCAGATATAAAGAAAGTTCACAATTTTTTTATTTTTTTTCGGGCATAGCTGACTTGCTCTGTAACGGCATCATTGATCTGGCAATCTTGCATGCATCTGTTGTGTTTTGCACACCAAGCAGTAACATAATCTGAAAAAAAAGAAGACATAAATTAAAATTACCATGCATAATGGATTAAATTAAAATAAATTTACCAAATTCGTCTATGTTATACAGGTAAATTGTGAGCTGCATAAGTAGGTCAGATATTTTTTCCTGAGCATCCCTTTATTGGTTGATTTAATTTGGTCAAATGTAAATATTATCAATAAATATTTGGTATTTTTCTTTATTATTTTGACATATTATTGACTTGAATTCCCTATCTTTAGAGCTGATTTTGACTCCATGTTTTACTAAAAATACAGTAACAACAAGTCAATTTCACTTTTTAAACTATTAACATATGTTACATTTAAGTTCAAGAATTTCACTCAGTCAATGCTTTATATATGGAATTGTTAAATTAAAGAAAATCTTGGCTTTTGGCTTAGCTATTGATCTGAAAATAGTTCACATTGATTATAAACCTGTACCAGATTAAGATCCTACCCATTACATTTATACTATGGGCTTTTTAGGTGTGCATATATATATTAAATAATCAAAATATAAAGAAATACAAAACCTTACCTTTTAAGACTCCAATTCTAACAGGATCCAAAGGAGTTCTGACATCATTGGCTTTCTTCTTTAAACCTTGTCCACATGAATTTGCAAGTTCATCAACAGAGAATAACAGGGGCAGCAATGAACTAGCCAGCTTAAAAGATGATTTTTGAGTTGCACCTTTACTTGCATTGGTATTGGCCTTTCTTAAACTACCCCGCCTCACTTGTACATCTGATGTCTGCAGTAACTTAACCATCTGGAAAAATAAAAAAGATGTATTTATCATCCGGTTATAAAATTAATAAAAATTAGAGTCTATGCTGAATTACTTTTAAACTTCCTCCCCCCTTTTTCCTTTTAAGATAAACGGCTGGTGTCTAATGTCAAGGTTCTGTCAGACAAAATATTCTTATATCCAACTGTTGAAAAATATAAGTACATTCATTAAGTTGCTTTGTTTGCATTTTTATGATGTATGTATATTAGCTTGTGAACATGTACGTGTTTGAGTGTTAGAGATGCTCTTAAATTTATGTCAAAAAGATATCTTCCTTAAAATCATGTACTGTAAATTCAGAAATTATTGCGAGGTTTTTATTATTGCGAATAATGCGACTGAGTTGTAAACGCAATAATTAAAACTCGCATTTTGTAATATTTGAACTGACTTAAGCATGACTTTTCTCAAAATCGTAAAAATTAAAATCGCATTCAAGTGTAAAATGACAAAATCGCAATAATAAATGCACGCAATAATTTCTGAATTTACAGTATATTATCTGGCGGAATACATGAAATGAGGATTGTTTACCCTTTAACACTAAAAAGAAACATTTTACTCGTGAACCAATTATGATGTTATAGTCCCTAAACACATTATACAATCCATGAGAAACCCAGTGTTTATTAATTTTGCATCCTTCTTATATCTAAAAATAACACTAACAATCTAAGACATAAAATTCTTCATAATTGTTAGAAGCATAATTAACTTGAAAACTCAGGCATTTTTTTACTCTTGAAAATATAATAATTTTTACCTTATTGTCATCAGATTGATCACTATCATGTGACTGCATAACATGTTGCGATGGAGAATTCAGAGGAGACGGACTCTGGTGACTGGAAAATGTTGAACTCTGAATGTTAGGAGGTTGATGTTGAGAATTCAGAGGAGACGGACTCTGGTGACTGGAAAATGTTGAACTCTGAATGTTAGGAGGTTGATGTTGAGAATTCAGAGGAGACGGACTCTGGTGACTGGAAAATGTTGAACCCTGAATGTTAGGAGGTTGATGTTGAGAATTCAGATAAGACGGACTCTGGTGACTGGAAAATGTTGAACTCTGAATGTTAGGAGGTTGATGTTGAGAATTCAGAGGAGACGGACTCTGTTGACTGGAAAATGTTAAACTCTGAATGTTAGGAGGTTGATGATGAGAATTCAGAGGAGACGGAAAATGTTGGCTGGAAAATGTTGAACTCTGAATGTTAGGAGGTTGATGTTGAGAATTCAGAGGAGACGGAAAATGTTGGCTGGAAAATGTTGAACTCTGAATGTTAGGAGATTGATGTTGAGAATTCAGAGGAGACGGACAGGGAAAAGGTGACATCTGAATCTGTTGGATGGGTGCTTCTTGGTACTGATTTAAGTCTTTAGTTGCAGAAAATTTCTCAGTTGGTTTTTGAGTACATGTACTAGTACATTCTTCACTGGTTTGGTAGTAGGGTTGACAAGTGCTATTACCAGTGAAGGAAGCAGAGCTAGACACATGTTTTCTAGGTGATCTCCTCAATCCAAGGCTTTGATTTTTCTGAGGCATGAGCTCACTGTATGTAGGAGCACAGTCCAAAGATTCCATGACATCTAAAGGAAACTAAAAAATAATAATAATAATAAGTTAATAGTTTAAAAATAGGGAAAGCAATGAGAAATAACATTATTATAGACTGACATACTTGGATGATACATGTATCTGTCCTTTTTCTAATGAATTCTGAATTTTAAGTGTACTGAAAATAAGAGCCAAAAACAAGTACAATGTATATTCATGTTATTAATAAAAGTCTTTTTCGTGAAACAGTTTATATCTTCCTACGAAACTTTTTTCAAGTTTTGTCACCAGAAATTAGTTTTTAGACATTTAAGGATTTATTATTATTTATACTAAAAGTATTTAGAAGTGAATACAGGATGTTTTTCACAATTAAGATCTCTGGAATTATTTTTAGTTTTGTAACATAGATTTCATAAAAATTGTTTTCTTTTTTATATTGTGCTTATAAAAAGGAAAATTTTGATTTCAAACCTACAATATTTTACTGTCATGACTATAAATAGATTTCTGGACATATATATCAAATTAAAATCTGTGATGTTATTCCCAATTATACAATAATATATCAACTTTTCAGTATTTCAATTGTTGAATATGACTTGTTAATTCATAAAAAATGTAATTCAATTTCTTAGAGAAACATGTATACAAAAACATACCTCCTTATCTGTACTGCTTTCTGTAATTACTTCCTCTTGTTTCTTAAACTTGTAATGCTGACTAAGTTTTAAGCAAAAGTTTTGCACTTCTTTGTTTGTTATCAACTCAAGAAATTCCAGAACAACTGGGGATGGCACTGAAATTATACAGTTATTTCAAAGTTAACAGATACATGTATGACATATATACTAAAGTCAAACTAAGTTAAGTTAAGGGGACGTAGTTATCGTATGAAATTGTATTTTTTATCAATAGCCATATACAAAAAATGTGTACATCAAGTATTGCAATGAAATATGTTAATCTTAACAAATGTTCATTTACAGATGAATTTGAAGTACAATGTACATGTATATCAAAACTGGTCAGAAAAAGATAATTCCATTTGAGTTTATTTCTGCTTCATACATAACAAATGTGCTTGAGGTTTTTAACATTCTACATGTAGTTCACTGTAGTAAGTATATACCAGTACATTGTCACCCTAAGTAATTGAGGTAAATAAATTCCAACTCCAATTCAAGCTGACCAAGGCTTTGATCGCATTCTGACTTTTACAATGCTTAATGAAAAATGACAAAAAAATATCTTTCAGGATAGAATATAAAGTAGGGTAGATAGGTTAACTGGCCTTGTTTTTTTAACTACATATATATAAGAAAGATGATGTGGTATGATTGCCAATGAGACAACTATCCACCAAAGACCAAAATGAAACAAAAAATCAACAACTATAGGTCACCGTACAGGTACAACTTTTTTTTCATTTTTTTCAAAGATCAACTTCTTCACAGTGTACACTACATGTACTCTTTTTAAGCCTTTACTTTAAGTGTGATAATACATGTAAATAAATTACCTGGAAAATTCATTTCTGTTAATGTTGTATTAGAGCATGTTTGCTCTGAATTATCCACATTATACAGTGATTTACACAACTTCCATGTACTTGTCAAAGATGTTTCTGCTGATGTTGACTGCAATGGCCCTTTCAAGGTGCTTCCTGCATATGCAGATGGCATAGGTCCTGCACTTTGGTTTGTATAATCGTCTAGCGAAGCGGTTAATGGCAATGTATTGCTCCTGTCTGCAGATGGTGTAGATGTGGAGGGTGCATGGCTCCTTTCTGCAAGTATCGAAGGAGAGGATGGCAATATGTTGCTCCTGTCTGGAGATGGAGCTGTCAAGTTAGGGTCTGCAGAACTTGCTGGTTTAGAGGGCAATATCTCCAAGTTATTTCTTTCTTCAGATGTTGACAGGACTGTCTCGTCATGTATGGAACTCTCATCACCAAACTGGAGTTCCAAATTTGATAAGCCAAACATCTGGTTGCCCTGAGATTTAGAAACATTCTCCTCTGCCTTTTTCTTATTAGCTTTAATCTTTGTAGGATTTAATACTTTATCTGTGACTTTGACATTTTCATTTTGCTTCAGATTTTTTTTTGATTTTTTGGTAACTGCAATGGGTGGCTCTTGGTTAGGTTCATCATCATCTTTATGTTTTTTCTGCTTTTTGGGGCTAAATTGACTCTCTTGTTCCTTACTTTCATTTATTTTTTTGGTGCTTGTCCTGCATCGTTTTGAATTCAATTCTGGTTCCGTATGATTGTATGTGTATATTTCCTCTGGCAAGTCTTTACTCTTTGAACGCTTCAAAAACTTTGTTACGGCTTTTATAGCGAATTCATCCAAAAAGTCTTGAGATTCTACAAAAAATAACAATTGATTTCATTACTGAGCAGCATAGATGTGTACATGCGTGAAGAATTTTAATTAAAAGATCAAAGTGTGAGAATACATGTTTCATGCAACGTTCACACATAATTTGAATTCAATTTGCATTACCCAAATAGTGTAAATCGCATTCGAAATATTTTAAGTCCGAATGTAAATTCTAACTCAAATTGCAAATTCACTTTACTGTTCTGACGACATTAACATGGTTCTCGCTAAGGATTTTTGGTGGCAAGTCCAGGGACTCATCATTTTTGGCCATGATGAGTCCAACTGTTGAGCAAGAAGAAAATGTAAAACAACTAAAGACTATACAAGGATAAGTTTTTGTGAATTCAATGACTACAAAGTATTTGTTACTGTATTCTCAATATTAATCCATCAAAGACAATTTATCTAACAATCAGTGATAACTCAGGTTTCAAAATGACACCTAATCAGCAATCAAAATTCAATCAACAGTTATTAAAAGTAATTATAAAATAAAGTGTAGCAATGCAGCCAAGAATTTTATTTTATTAATATAAATTTGGCAAATATTCTGTATTTAACTTTTAATAGATATACATAAATTTTAATATATACATATATATATATTTCGTTCATTGATGTAACATATACATATCATAAATTAATATAGGGCGAACGAACCCAGGGCGAACGGACTATCAGGACGAACAAACTCAGTGTGAACGAACCTAGGGCAAATATGTAATCAGGGCGAACGATCCCGATACCGTCAGTGATCCCCTCCTCTTTTATGAAAACATCAGGATCCGCCACTAAAGAAAGACAAGCATGTGCAAGCATTAGTCTAAATATTATTGACGTGCTGCAAGGCTATTTAATTATTTTTCTATAAGCCTAAGTCTGCTCATGATCAGTAAGGCGTCAAAGCAAAATAACTTTAATATACATGTACAATAATAGTCACTGAAGACCAGATTATCAATTGGACTAGTGGCAGTACAAACATCAACATCTTGAATATTTAGTCAAATCTTAAGTTAAAAAAATCAGAAAGTTGAAAAAATCATCTCATCCCTGTAAAAAAATCCGAGAAAAGTAGTTTGACATAAATCTTGTGATCGGTTCCTTTAAGTCATAATATTCATGTAAAAAGAAAATATCCGAAAAATCATGACTATAATTGATTACCGTTTAATTGGATTTTTTAAGAAGCATCAGGTTTTAATTCCCTGTAACCCTTAGCTCGATTAAATGCATGCCATCTCAATTTGTTTTCGTCTTGTCGGTTGGGATTTTTATGAATGAAAATTTTAAACTGTTATAGAATAATAGCATATCTGTTAAATATAAGGCGTTATAGTCGATGACTCGTACAGGGAACCATGTATTTACGATATTGTTTACGTCGAAGCAGCGACATCTATCGACAAATATTTACGTGAACATAAAGCATGGGGTAAATACTCACGATGACATGCATAGGTTTAATAAAATATTTTTATTTGGCAGGGATGGTCCAGATTTCGAGGAAAGTTAAATATCAGAACTGATTACAAATTATAAAGTCTAGTAAACTTATGGGAGGCTACATCGATCGCGATCAGGATACATTTTCCGATTAAAAGGGGGGTGGTAGTTCAACGATTTTTTCAGAAAGTTTAGAACTTACGTCTTTTTAAATACTTTAAAATAATTGTACAACACGTCTCAAAGGTTGTTTCCTTTTTACCCGAGACGAATAATTGTTTTACTATCACCAAATCCTTGATATTAACTGAGACTACTATAACCACATGTTTTATAGTAGTCAATATTAAGTGACTGTTTAAATTACATTTAAGTCGTAAAAAAAAACAATAAATCGTACCTTTAAAAACATAAACAATTTAAAAAATAATATTAACTCTTAAAACAAAACTGCTGAATAGATATTAAAATTCCTTCAATGTTAAAAATTGCAAGTAACTTACCGTTGATTTTTACAATTATTCCTGTGTAGATTTCCGATTTTGACCATTTCAGTTCAACCTTTTCTTTAACTTTGAATTCTCCCAATAACTTCAACTTTTTGCTTTGCTTTCCAAGAACAGTCAATGTATTGTCAAAATCGCAATGAATACAGGCATACATATTTTTTTACTTCGAAAAACGTGTTCTGTGATGATGTGTGGCGATGAAAATTCAAAATGGCACTGGTCTTTCAGGTTTCAAATTACAGGAAACGCTATTCAGCATGGCACTGGTCATTGAGGTTTCAAATTACAGTAAGCTCTGGCGTATGCTACTGATATAACGGAATGAGGATCGTCACAGGTTCAACTCATGCAGTGTATCACAGATTTTTATTTAAAAAAAAACGTTATATACTTACTTTAATATGAATATTAAATTAAAGACCTAAGAAGGCTAAAAATAAAAAACCCTGACTTTGAGAACATGTATTTTTTTATAAGTTTTGATTTTTCTTCATAAAATATAATCTGTGGAGCGGATTTGTCTAATGAATTTGATTTACTGATGACAAAATATATTTTTTATAATTAAAAAAAAAACACCATTCTGAACAAAATATTGGCTTTAAATATGTCGATCTTGGAAAAGTTGGTATACAAAAATATACAGTTATTCAAAGGACTACATAGCAGCAAATAAAATGGTTCCAAATACAAGCAATTAATTCATCCTTTGGCAACCCCAATTGTACACAGTACTCTTCTCCTCAACATGGCCGATGAATACAATATGAAAAAGAAAAGAAAAAGGGGACCATACAGACAAAAAGAAATAATAAAAAAGGATGGACTTCCGATTCCAGTGTTGACTCTTAATGGTTCTGTCCCTACTTTGGATTTAACATCGAATGAATCAACTGAACAGTTACACGAAAACTACATTTTTGAGTCGGAAGTTAACCAAAGCTTCGTGTTTGAGGATGAAATTCAAAACAATTTGTTATCCAAAGAAAGTCCTGCTCCAGAAGCCTCAATGGTAGGTTATACGTCGCATGTTATATATTATAGTGTTGGTATTTTTTTTTATCCGGAACATATTTCCGCATTCCGGAACATCTCCGTTATTGTTTTAAAAATATTCAACTTCCGCAAATAAACAAAAACACAAAAAAGTAAGTTTTGCAACTTTAAACACGATTATTTAAAGATTAACACGTGAATGAGTATCACACATAGATGACCTTCAATTGATCATGTAATCGCTACATCATGTTGTCATCTGAGGCCAATACATCAACGTGATTTAGCATTTTACTAAATTGCAGCTCATAATCAAAACAACTATCTCATAATAATCTGTACATTTGTACATGTAAAAAATTATGGTCTGTTTAAGAAAAAACCTGCTGTGTCAATTCTTTTTTAAACCTGCACAGTGTATAAATTTTAGATACATGTATTACTGCTTAATACAAATGTACAATGTAACATAAAAAGAAGATTGGTATGATTGCCAATGAGACAACTATCCAAAAAAGACCAAAATGACTCAAACATTAACAACTATAGGTAACCGTACGGACTTCAACAATGAGCAAAGCCCATACCGCATAGTCGGCTATAAAAGGCCCTGATAAAACAATGTAAAACAATTTAAACGAGAAAACTAACGGCCTTATTTATGTAAAAAAATGAATGAAAAACAAACATGTAACACATAAACAAAAGACAACCACTGAATTACAGACTCCTGACTAATGGGACAGGCACATACATAAATGTAAATAACTTGCATGTAAACCTTAAAGATATGTTTATACATGTGCATTACTCAACAAATGTACATTTTTATGTATTTGCTTATTTCAGCTGCAGAGTACTATTGATCATTGTGACCAAGTTGATGCAATTACCTTTGAACAAGCTACAGAAATAGATTTAAAAAGTGATGATCCAGAACTGGACGATATTCTTAAATCCCTTTATGAAGAAACAATAGAGTTAGAAGATCCTTTCGAGCTCTGGGAAGATTCCAATGATGATGAACATACATTTACTAATTTTGATCAGAATGATGATTTGAATTCAGACTATGACTTACGACCACTTTATCCTGGAGCTTCAGTAACAGTAGGAGCTTTCATGCTACTTCTTGCCCTATTTACAACAAATTTTGGTGTGTCTAGCGAAGGAACACAAGTGTTATTGAACATTATTGCATTTGCTTTACCATTTGAACATAATCTGTGTACGAAGCTCCATGAGTTTAAAAAGTTTTTTACAAATTTGCGTATTCCATTAGTAAAACACTTCTACTGTGGCCATTGTTTAGGAGCCATTGAAAATACTTCTCTAAAGAATTGTCCATATGAATTTTGTAAAAAGCCATTTAGTAAAAATGATGGAAATTACTTTCTTGAAATACCATTACAGAACCAAATACAAAATTTGTTTTCTCAGGAAAATTTCTATGAAAGATTGCAACATCGCTTTATGCGTAATACACCAGATGGAACCTACGAAGATATTTATGACGGGAAAATTTATAAATCTTTAAACAAAGAGAATGGTCTTTTGAGCAATCCTGATAACATTTCTTTTACTTTTAACACTGATGGAGCAGCAGTATTTAAGAGCAGTAAAGTTTCAGTGTGGCCTATTTTCTTGGTAATAAATGAACTGCCGTATAAACTACGAATGAAAAGAGAGAATATGATACTGGCAAGCTTATGGTTTGGAAGTCAGAAACCAGCAATGGGCACTTTTCTCAAACCATTTCAACATTCAATGAAAAATTTGTATAATGGCATAGAATGCTTCTCTCCAAAAAGAGGAGCATTTCTATCAAAAGGAATATTGTTATGTGGTACAGCAGATCTTCCAGCAAGAAGTATATTATGCAACCATATACAATATAATGGTGCATACTCCTGTTGGAAATGTGAACAACAAGGCACTTCTGCAGCAGTTGGAAAAGGTCAGACGCGAGTATTTCCATTTGATGAGGCAAATCCAAAAGGCCCAGAAAGAACAGTTCACAATGTTATTGAAAATGCTCGTCAAGCATTGAATGGTACACATGGAACAAGTTCTGTAGTAAAAGGAATTAAAGGTCCATCATGGTTGTCTTTTTTCCCAGAATTTGACATTGTCAATGGTATTGCCATTGACTATATGCATGGGGTACTTTTGGGAGTACAGAAACTTTTATTAGAATTATGGTTTGCTCAAAAACATTCTTCTAAACCTTTCAACTTCTTCCAAAAATTGTGTCAGGTTGATGAAAGACTTATTAGTATACGTCCAACTACTGAAATTACACGACTTCCTAGAACAATACAGAATGACCTTAAATACTGGAAGGCTTCAGAGTACCGATCTTTTCTGTTATATTATGGTGCTCCAGTTCTACATGGAATACTTGATCAGGAACGATGGTCACATTATTTATTGTTGGTAAATGCAATGCATGTTCTTCTTAAATATGGATCAACAGATGAAGAAGTAAATGAAGCAGAAATGTATTTGTTGGAATTTTGTAAGAATTTTCCAAGACTTTACAATGGATGTTACATGCGCTTAAATATTCACCAATTGTTACATTTAGCTGATTGTGTTCGCAATTTAGGTCCTTTATATACTCACAGTTGTTTCTCTTTTGAAGACAAAAATGGTGCCTTAATTAGAATGATTCGTGGTACTCAGAATATTGATAGCCAAATAGTAACTGGAGTATCTTTTCTTCAAAAGTTGCCAGAGTTAAAACAGAACTGCATAGAAAAAGGATCAGTTTGTGAATCAATTTATAACTCAATGGAATGTCCATACATTTTAAAGCGAATGAAAAAAATTGGAAACATTGGCTATATTTTAGGTGGCATAAAAGAAATAACTCTATCTGCTTCAGAAAATGTGGCATTGCATAATTTTTTTGGATATGAGCTTATACAAATGAAGTTTCAATGCTTTAAACGTTTGGAACTGAAGGACTGTATTGTATATGGAAAGTCATATACTCGTATGGTAAAGAGGAACAACTCAGTAATTGAATACAAATGTAGGGGATTAATTAATTTTGGACAAGTCAAGTTTTTCATTAATCTTGTAGAGAATGATCAACAGTACTATTTGGCTTTTATTGAAAAACTAAGATGTGGAAATTATGCACCAAAGTCCAATATTCTAAGAGTTTCAAAAACTGCATTTTTGGAAGTAATACCAATTGAAAACATAACTACTTCTTGTATGCTAGTTACATATGATTGTGCACAGTATTCATATATTTGCAAATTCCCAAACAAAATGGAATCAGATTAATATTTCATATTTCTAAGTATTTCATTAATGTTTATATACATGTACATATGTAACCTTTTTCTAAAAACAGTAAAGTAAAAGTTCTTTTTTTGCCAATCAATGCATTTGAATGGGAGCATATAGTTCCTGCCCCTTTACTCTGGGTTGGGAACCTCCTTTTTAAAAATGGCTGGATATGCCCTGCATGTGTAAAGAGAAAGCATAAAACTAATATTTTCTTCACAGTGCTTAATGCAAATTATGATAGCTACAAAACTAAAATTAGAAAATATTGATCATGTTGATCATGTTGATGTAAAGGGAAAAAATATTATTTGTATTAATCATGTTGATGAAAAATTAATCCAAACTGTGGTACTGCATGTACTGTGAATGTAGATTTCTGAAAATCAAGAGAATAAAACTAGTAGTTGTTACATGTCATGAATGTTGTTTTATTCTGTAGTTCATATTTGTATAAGGATACATCGATTTGTCTCCAAATAAATTTTATTCAACAGATTTCTGTTTTAAAGCCTAAGTATGATATATGGGTCATGATGATGGTAATGTGATGTTAAAGCCTGCAAATGATTCTAAGTTGCACTGATACAAACCACATACTGGGATTGTGCATCTCTGATCTGTTGGATAACTTGACTAATGTTGGATATATTGCTCAGATAATCACCACCCTCTAATCATATATTTGCAAAAATACAAATAAATCAATATATTTTTCATAAGAAAAAAGTGAAAAATATTCTAAGTCCGAAATTCCGCCTCAGAAATTCAAACAAAATTTTCTAAGTACAAATTCCGCCTCAGAAATATAAACAAAATTTTCTAAGTACAAATTCCGCCTCATAAAATTGAACAAAAATTTTTTAAGTACAATTTCCACCTTAGAAATGAAACAAATCTTACTAAGTCCAGCATTCCGTCTGTGTTATATCTGTTGCTACAGAAATCCTGTTAACTCAGCAGGAAAAAAGTTAACATTTCGCCTAAGGTATATAACAGTTTAGACGGATTTTTTTCTTTTTTCCATGTCCGCCTTAATTCCGTCTAAAAGTCTAGATTTTTAAGCGGATTCCGCCTGGGTTCCTGCTAATTTTAAGCGGAATCCCTCTAAAATTCTCATACGGGTAAACATGAATTTAAATGTTCTACAAAGATAACATTCCTTTAGGCTTATATGCTGACTTCCAAAACCAATATCAACAAAAATGCAAATGTTCCTAATCCTCAAAAAAAATAAATCCAAAGTAAGTTATAGATTACATTTTTCTTGGCTTGAATTTAGAAAATTGTCTCCCCTGCTTCAATATCAGAACAAGTGAAACTGCGAGCTACTGCTCACTGATGATACCCCTGCTGCAAGTGGATAATCTTAATAGTGTAAAAATATGCAAGCGTTCGGTAAACAGGAATTTGTCAAGTGATGAATCTGAAAACGCATCACATGGTAAAGCAGACTTATATAAACCCTGAAACCAAATTTCTGAAATCCTTGTATTGTAGTTCCTGAGAAAAATGTGACAGAAGTTTGATAGTACAAAAACTTCTGATCTGAACAACAGGGCAAATGTGCCCTCCTATAAAAATTTATATTCTTCAGTATTAATCAATAGAAACTTTCAACAACAGTTCTAGTGATCCAAACTCCCGAGTTTTCTATCGATACCAAATCTACCCGTATATTTCACTCATTGACAGCTATGAGTAGGAACTATTAGGATTCAAATATGCACAACTTTCTTGTACAAACTTCTTGCTAGGCAGAATTAGTGGTTTTATACTTCATGTATACCTTAAAAAAAAAATTAAAACCTGACCTCAAAGTATATGAAACTGAAATCATTTAGGCCAATGTCATTAAGACTTTTAGTAATTTGTGTCATTGAAGCTGTCTCAGTAATGTATACCACACTTCTCCTTTATTCAGACATGTAAAGTAAAAAATTGTAAACTACCTCTTTGCTGGCTTTAGAATGGCATATTAACAGATAAATAACTTTATAATTTTTATATCAATATGTACTTCAACAAATTTAGATTCTATCAAATAAAATAATATACAGAATTATCACAATATCACATTTTATTCAATTGCTAAGTAAAACAGCACAATAAATAACAAACAATATTAGATATTAGCTAAGACACCTTATGCTATCTTTAGTTTTTAATTCTTTTTATTTTTAAAATGACATTTCTCAGTCACTATATATATGTAAGCAAAAATAAAAATATCACCAAAATTTTTTTATATTGCTTGTTTCTTATACAACAAGATAATTAGATAAATTATAAGACTTTCCTAAAAGATATTTAGTACAAAAATTAAATAAATTTTGTTTTGGTGTGTTAGAACAACATTTTTTATTGTAATTTTGAGGCAAAGCAAAGTAATCAATAAGTCTTCTATGTCTCAACTATGTAAACAAAGATCTCCAACAACACCTTTTCTGTCTCGATTCATTCCTCTGATCCATACATCTTTTAAATGTATTTTGTATTACTGATTAGGAATATGTAGGGACAAAATCTGGAAATCCAGTAAGTTCCTGAAACGTTTCATGCACTAAGGAAATATGAATAAGAAATTGAATCAAAGGACACAACTTTAATAAAGAGAAGCGTATAAGTCATTTCTTACATAATAGAATAGTTCTGGAAACTTAAATTTGTTTTTCAAAATTTGTATAAAATCATTAATTACATGTACAAATTTCCATAATGTTTTCATGTATAAAAAAACCAATGCACAACTGGTTACAAGAATTCATGATTTTTAAAACATTCTTGTATATAAATAAATATAAATATAACATCACAGCTCATAAACATAGTATAAGATTACATGAACATCTTAAATTCCAACACTTTTATGTTTTTTCCTTAGGTCTCCATCCTTGAACCATCACAAATTGTCATTTTTTTCTCCATTCTTATAGTATTCACACTTGTCCTTGTGAGTATGTGTCATTCAATTTATCAAACATAGGGATGGGTGGGACCAAGGTTTTGAAAGGCTGAAAAAGAAATAAAAAGAATTAGAAATAATCTGGTAAAAATACAAATTTTAATCTTTAAAAAAAATAGCAAATGCTACAATTTGGGATTATTGGTACTAAAGAACCTTTAAATTTCTAATTTCAATAACTGAAACCCATAGCTGCAACAAAAATCAACTAAAACTGTGAGAGAACTCTAGCAGGATACTAGGTACACATGTATGTACCCCAAATACAATACTATTATTAAAGTGAAATAAATTGGATTATCTACCCTTTATATGTTAGACCAGGATTATAAATATGCCTGTATGCACGTCCTCATGTTTTTCTACAAATGTGTAAAGTTTCATCAATATATGTCAAATGGTTTAGGGAGGAGATTATCTTACAAGAAAAATATAACCACAAATTGCAGCTAGAAGTAAGTAAATTTTGTCATCTTCCCTTGCTCGCAAAAATTATCTCTATGGAAATGCATCTCAATTTAACCTAACACGTGCAGTTGATTGTGATTTCAGTATTCAAAAATGTACTATAGGATGTGCATGCAACAGCTTCAAATGCACCATATAATCCTTTTAAACAGAAAATGTGTAAAATATACCCTAGGTTTCAATATTGTACTGATAATTCATTTATTGGAAATTTCAGATAAATATGTTTTGGAGAATTAAGTATTACTGAATTAATTAAGAAACAACTTGATATCTGTATCAGTTTAAAGTTCCCAATAATTGAATTAATTTGTTTCAATTTATCCAGTATTCTTTCTCATTTTTTTCTAAACTTAATAGTATTATTATAAAAGTGCATTGACAAAAAGTATTCTTTAAATAATCCAAAGATTACCTACTTTAATGCATGAAGGGGTCCAGTTGAAATAGATTTAACTGTAAATTTTCAATTCCATAAACAAATGCACATTAAATATGTAATTTATTCCTTTGCACTGCCAAAAAAGAGATTTACAATGCTACAACACTCAAAATATTCCCACAACCTTAAACACATAAATCACACTCTTTGAACCAATTCCTCACACATTTGTACCTTTGTAGATGGTTTTAATAGAGGTATTTGCTGTTAAATATATCATCTTATTTTTAATATTAATTATCACAACAGGTAATTCACTTGTAAGCTTATATTGCTGCAACTAAGATGAGGCCAATATGAACTGATCTTGATTTTTTTAAAGTGTTTCCTAACAATTCTTAACATTTTCTTTATCATATTTTTTCTGTTATAAATTGTACTGGTACAAGCCAAATGTTCAAATCAAAAGCAAAAGACAAATTTTTTGAATATTTTTTGTCAGCTCTAGGAATTATTATTTGACCAAATGTCTGTTCAAATAAGAACATTAAGCATACGTAAACTTTTTCCTCAAATGTAGAGAACATTGTTTAATTCAATTCTGTTTCATTTGAATTTGTATTAGTTGCAGCAAAAGCATCAATCAGTATCAACCATGACAAAATGGTTGATCTCAACATAAGCAGACAGCAATACAGCCCTCACCTTTTCCTGATCCCCTCTTTTAATAAAAAGTATCAATTCACATGTATGAGTATTCTCCATGTTCCATTATGTCAAACAAAAATAACAAGCTCAGATATGTTTAGTTGTCACTATAACTGAGAAAAAGAATAATTCCAAAATTAAGTTTGTAAGAACCTATTTTTTTCCCTTTTGAAAATTTCAAATTTCTAAAAATTCATTTAAAATGTCAACTATAAAATATGTGTGCCAAAAAAATATAATTTATTTACAACAACTTTTCTTCCTGAGCTTTATAATTTTTGTTTGCCCAATAAAAAATTATGACTGTCAACTTCTTGTTTTACATTTTTCATCATCAACTGAAACTTGCCATGTCAAACTTAGATGTCATAGGAATTTAGGGTCATATGCAGTTTTATTTAATAAACAAATTTCAATTGTCAGGGTAAAAAAATCTGTGATTACATTTTAAATCTAAACTATTTGAAAGCACTCAAATCTAGAAAAAAAAATATACAACAAAATGTATATAAACTATATATTTGACTGTGCATACAATTTAAGTTTGTCGTAAATACTGACGCAACTAAGTTTGATATGAGCAAGAAAATCACATAAATATTTCCTTTTAAACTCCTGTAATTAACTGTTAATATTTTCCCGATTACATTTATACTGTAACCTTACACAAACATACTCATTCTATTATTTCTGGATCTTGCATCATATAAAATTGCTTAAACAATAACAAATAAGTTAATCAGATGTTCAAACAAGAAAAGTAAAAATTGTACAAATAATTAATCAAATTTATTTTCAGTCATTTCAAAGTCTCGTAAAAAATAACCTAATTTTGGTAATAAAAAATGTATAAATATGAAATCCATGTACTTAAAGAGGATCTCTTTGAAAGGTTAGGATCATTTTTCTGATACCATTCTACCTATGTTCAATGCATTTTTTTGCATTGATTTAGTTAGAGATAAGAATCATAAAATAGGACCTCCATGGAACTAAATTATCTATATCAGATCCCGTATAGGCTCAATCAGTATGGATATTCATACCATATATTCCAAACTCAGCTTATAATGTGGTAAATGGCAGACAAGTGGCAACTCTGACAACAAAGTTTATCCACTGACCAGTAACTTTATCTACTAAACACTTTCCTTTTTCCTTATACTTTTCAGAACATTATATTTGAAACTCATAGTATACACACTGAAATTGTGCATGACCCATCATTATACTGCTAAACGTAATAAGTCACATTTTCTAAAAAAGGCCAGTTAAGTACAAAAAATCTATAGACATACTATAACTACTTAATAACTTTTAAATGTTTGAAAAATATGAATTAAAAAAAAAGTGTATACAAAAATTAAATACTAAATAAATATGAAAAAAAATAAAAATTTAAATATGAAAAACTAATTGTAAAATTACCTTTGGTGTAATATGTTTATCAAGAAATTCTTCTCTGTAATATTTTGTTCCAAATGGCAAATGACCAAATTTGGAAGTTGAGTGTAACAGTGGCTCGTATTTACGATCTCTTCTTTTAAACGGTTGAAATCTGTAATATAAACATGTGCCTAATAAAATCATAAAATTTCATTTTTGTAACCAGGGAATATTTTACAATATCCGGTATTGGTAATAATAAATAATATAGGAAATAATTATTTTGATATGAAATATTGATATATTGATAAATATTAGAGGTATATTGTATTTTTTGGGTGAAATATTTTTTGACATACCATATTCGTTACTCTTAAACTAACATGTCAATGGGCGAAGAATGCCGCCACATATATATAGAAAGAAAAAAGGTTTAGAAAGTTTACAAATATCTAGAAAAATGGATGAAAAATAAAAACTTGTTATTTTCAGAGCATTTTTTTTACATATATATATGATGCAGCTTTACAATTTTATATATAATACATTAAGCAATAAAACATCAATAAGGCTGTTAGTTTTCATGTCTGAATTGTGGCATGGGGTATAAGCTCATTGTTGAAGGCTGTACAATGACCTATAGTTGTTAATTCTGTGTCTTTTGTTCTCTTGTGGAGAGTTGTCTCATTGGCAATCATACAACATCTTCTTTTTTATATAAAACTTTTTTTTTTAAATACACCTTTACAAGGCGTCAGATAAGTGACTATTTTGTTATTTAGTACCTAATCTTCAGTCGGAAACTTACATATCATCATTAAGTCTTGTGACCCATTCCTCAGCTTTCAAAATTTGTCTGGCTTCTTCTAGTGATGTAAATGATGTAGCTACACGTAAGGTTGGCTGGAATCCTTTGTACCTCTGTTTCTGTACTTCTGTTGGATCTCTGAATGGACCCTAAACAATAAATTTCAACTATGAAATACAACATTTGATTTAAAAATACACCTGTTGTTCAGTTTGTCTAGCATTGCATGTTAGTCTTAGATTCACTCTTGCATACAACTTTACTAATTATTCTAATAAAAAAGAAGAAAAACAACAAATTCTACAATAAAAATTGGAGAAATATTATTCTTTTGAAGTTTCAAACATTATATCTAAAGCAATCAGTAAACTCATTTCAATTAAACTGAAAACAGGTTGTTTACATTTGCTGCAAATTGCATAATTGTAGAATATCATTATTGGCTTCAAGATGGGCTATGACATAACTTACCTGTGGTTTCACAACTATAGGTGGTAACTGTTTAGGCTTTGGACATTCGTAGCTTTTACATGTGGGATCATATGAATGTCCTATTTTCTTTGTCTTTTCATGTTTAAGTGGTGCTACACTTCTCGATAAAAATTCTTGCTCTGATGGATAACTAAAAACACAAAAAAAGTACAGTTATTTAAATATCAATAGTGGTTTTCATTGATATATTTTTTGTCAGTTTGGTTCTTACCATACATTTAACCTTAACATAGAGATAGCAGCATACATTAATCTTTTTTATATTTAGATGTACACAATATTATGTATGATCAGTCAAAGTGTAATATTTCTGTAAATCCTAATGATTTTTTTTTTCTCTATTTTCTCAAATTATTTTTGTTGTTGTTTGTTATTTACTATTAATTATTTATGATGATGATGACGATGGAGGTCTGTTTAACGTCAAGTGTATCATGTGTTAAGGTTTTGCTTCCAACTGAAAACTCTATTTTTTAAAACAAACAAAAATTTTGGAGGTTTATAGAAAGGCACCTATCCACGTGTCTTGTATGCACATCCACTCCTTGATGAAATTGATCATAATTGTAGAACACAACCCGAGAATAATCATAAATGAATATGTTAAAGAGGAAATAATTTAATTTACTTACTAAAATATTTATACAAATAGTATGAGTTAAGGGTATCCTTTTGCGAATTTAACAAAACTCTAGGTTTCTTTCATTCTCAGCTATTTTTATATTTTCAATAAATGTCACTTAAGATTAAATAAAAGATTTCAATTTTCAGGATATTTTTGTTAAAATTTCGCATCGATACATGCTTTCAAAACAGTGAACAATAAACTAACAGGTATTTTGTGAAAAACTGTTTTTGCGTGGTTTTATTCTCTATCACTATTGTTATGTAACTCACGGGTTGAATGGTGAGTTATAGATTCCTGGAATAACTTCTGTACTGATGAGATGATGATTTTTACGAGCCAAAAATTCATTTAATTTTCTTTCTTCATGTTCTGTTTGTCTTCTTCTTAAGTTTTCTTGCTGTTCTGTATAGTCTTCTAGTTCACTCCTAGTATAAAAAAAAAGAATATGATAAATATGTAGATGTTAAAAAACTCAAGGCAAAACTTTCATGATATACATTGTAGCTACATAATAATACGCGTACTATGCTTTATTGGTTTTGCTCATTGTTGAAGGCTGTACAGTGACCTATAGCTGTTAACTTTAATGATGTTTGGTGTCTGTTGGAGAGTTGTCTCATTGGCAATCATACCACATCTTCTTATTTTCATATACAAAACAATTGTATGCCTTTGATGATTCATTTTGTACTGTCTAACAAAACAGGAGATTTAAAAAAAAAAAAAAAAAAGGCAAATATGTTAGAAAAAGAAATAGAAAAACAACTTAATATTGAGCCATCATCTTTCAAATAGAATCTTATGGTATATAAAAATAAATAAGTTTAAATTAAAATAATTAAACACAAAGCAGTTTCCAACTAATTTTCCACAGGGATATAAACATTTTAATGGTACTTGTAACATTATCTTTACCTCACTATAGCATTCTTGACAATAAGTGCTTCCAGATATCTCTTTTGACTGTAATAGTTATACACATATTTCCTAACATAATATCCTCTCCATATCTTCTGTACCTAAACAAATGTATACAAGTAAAATCATTATAGATCGAGTCTCCAGATTTCAATATGAAATGCAATTAAAAATGTTGACAGTAAAATTACATTTTTATTTGTAAATGATTACAGATGGCCATGACAGGATATCAATTTCTCATTACAAAAATTCAAACAGGTTTCTTCTCTTTCCAAATAAATATTAAGTAAGAATAAGGTATATATCAGTTTTTCTTAATAAATTTGTCATCCTTTCTTTTTCAATTTACAGAAAACTGTGTTAAAGATTCACTTATAATATTGAACAAATCCATTTTTTTTTATTTTTTCAAATCAAATACAATTATTTCTATATTTTCACATGATTTGTACAAACCTGAGTTGCCATAGCATTGAAATGGTTCAGTTTCATAATCAATACACTGTTCTGAAAAAGAAAAAAAAAGAAAAGTAAGTTTGTGAATTTGTTTTAAATGACCTTTATACATGTTATAGAACATCATATACATGTACATACTAAATGTATTCTAGAATAATAATGTTTCAGCTAATATCTACATTAGCTTTATATATAATGTTATCATGGTTTTAATTAATTGTAGTTATTTTAGTTTTTAAATATTTTTTACTGATTTAATTTTTTTTTAAATTAACAAAAACATGCAGTTTAATAGTTGAAAAACCTATCAGTGTTTGCTCAAAATGAAGTGGCAAAGATTCAATACCTATTAGGAATGGTTAACTAGTTTATATTTCTATATTAAATTTTTCTCAAGAAGACATCCTTTTTAGTTTTTGCAATAAGTTTCAGCTTACATGTATAAATAAACTGCATGATTTTAGGCCTCCCAAACAAATATGAAAAACTTCCTTGTATATTCTTATCTGTCATACAATGATACAAGTGATCTATATAATTTGGATTTTCATCAATATTTACCTTCACAATAACTCTGAAAGACTGTCTTCCAACATACCCTCTCCAGCTCTTTTGTATTACTGTAGCACAGTTATTTAAGTGTCTAAAATAATAAATAATTCAATTATAATTTAAACATTTCACTTATTAGCTCATTAAACATGTCACATCCAGCTTTATTGAAGAATGGTTGCAGATATATTAAAAAATTAGCACATTTCCTAAAAAGACTCATTTCATTTAAAGGGAAACTTCGCAAAAAAATCAAAAATTGATATTATGTTCATTAGGCATAAAAATGCTCAAATTCATAGATATTATAGTTTTATTCCGCTAGATACAATGTAAGCGATCACCATCGATTTTAAATTTAGAGAATCATTTCCATCCATTCAGCCATTTTGTCTTCGTTCCCGGTTAATAAAATCGATATGTCTATAAACCCAAAAGGAACAAAACTACAGTAACCGATGTAGTCGTAATTGCATGTCGATATCTTGGCAATCGTACGGTTGTTTTATCCGACTTACTAACTTCAAGTTGATACGGAAAATATTCTTATTTTTTTTAAATTACCACGGTCTTTTGTTTTTAAACTGTTGATATTGGAATTAGGTAAAAAGTCAAAGTTGAAATCATAAATAAGTGATCCGTGAAAATTGTTTTCTGTCTTACTTGTCATTACTAAACTCATACGCTTGTTTATAAATAACATTTCTGGTGTAAAGAATATTATTCATAAAAATATAAATAATACCCAAAAAATAAGATTTGATGGAATTAAAATCTATTTAAATATTTTTTCCAAGGGTGAATTTGGGGAAATGTAATATATACTCATTGTCAATGGTGAAGGACAGATTGGAACATACCAGAAATATTGATTTATAAAATGTACGCACTTGCCGATGATTCGTTTATACGACTGGGTTGAAAGTTATGGAACTAAAGCGTAATTTAAAATATATACATGTATACATTAAACATAAGAAAAAAAAACATATATTTTGAATAAATTGGGGTAAAAGTTTTGTAAATAGACTAGTCCACGTATGCCAACAGAAGGTAATCATCGAATGTCGATAGACTATTGTATACCAGAAGAAGAAGAGAACCAATTTGATTTAAATACAGGTCGATGTATAACTTTTGCTTTGGTTCATTGAAGTTGTCACGGGAAATACTAAAATCACAGATTTATATTTCAATAAGATTGTTCTCGAACAAAGGAAGGAATTCGTCATCACAATTGTAATATATGCCACTGGACGAACACTAATTATCCCCAAGGGATGTGAATATTTTGCTGGCAAACTTTTGAGTATCAAAGTTTCAAATTAATTTCGGGATTTATTTTCTCTCTAGGTATTCAATAACAGAAAAAAGAATAAATTACTTGTCCGCTAAATAGGGGTATTCTTGTCAGATAAAAGACTTTTAGTTACATTTAAAAAAATATGGAAATATGACATTAAATTGGTTCTGTCGTTTTTTTAAACATCGTTAAAAAGATGTGTGTCTAAGGTGAACGCCACAAGACAAGAAAAGAACCCTGTAATACTAGTACGAGAGTATAGCATTTAAACCTTGCTTCTCAATAATATGGTTGTATCGGAAATCTTTTCATACAAATTGACAACTCATGGTCCGATATGCATGTACTATTTGCCACATAACGCCCATAGATCTTTCTACCATCATCATCTTATTCTTTGATATTGCTGTAAACATCGATGGTTCACACCCAAACAAAATGGGAGTAATGGACCCTCAGAGCTTCTCCGTGTTATACACTTGTGGAACTTAATTCATAGACGAAATTTCTGTATTGAAATGAATCTACATCTCACAAACAGGATTTTCAAATAATGATTTTGAGTAATCACCTTACAAACCAATATAAAAGTATGGCAAGATATAACCATGAAGGAATTTAGTTTTTGTCAGACACCATAACTCATCACAATCATAAACGTATACGTATATATGCATGCAGTTTCAAATATCAAGAACAAGCGGTCGATGTCGATAGTCCGTTTTCTAACTGTTCAGAGTTAGACATGTCACTAGTTCATTCTTGGAAGCCTTCATATTCCCTGTCCAACGATGGGAACTCTTTCTGTTTGTATTGACTATAAATGCTTGTATGGTAATTCTGTCGTTTATCTGTACAAGTGGTTGCATTTCCTCTCCTTTCCCAACAAACAAACGAACGAAACGCTACTATTTTGCTTTCTCTGGAGCTCATCCTCAGTGGCGCTTATACGTCAGGAAACTTACATGTATGTATACTAATAATGATTGTTGCAAGAACAACGATGTATGGACAAACTATTCTAAATTCGTCAATATCAGTTATGCATGACTAAGATATAAGTTTTATTACAACTACTGTATTACTTATTTGGATTAATGACGGCTATCATGTTCAACATTGCACAAAATATTATCATAGAATTTAAAAAAAAAAATTGTCAAAAAAAATAATGCCTTAGCTTAGATAATTGGTATTCTTTTCATAAAAAGTTCGTGTAAATGATTGTCAAATGAATTTAATTATGCAAGAATAAAATGTTAAAAAGAAACTAAAACAAAAAAATCATGCATTTTGTATGTTGTATTTTTTTTTCAATTAAAAACTTTAAAATTGCTATAGTTTTATAAGAATTTAAACACAGCCAGATTTGAATACAAGTTAAAAAATTCCGGTAAAGTCAATGATATCAAACAGATTGGCAATGGTATAACAAATTGGGTTATATTGCATTTAGTTTTTATTAAAGATTAAAACTACCATTTTTTACTTCATTTACGCCAATTACCGCCAAGAAAGTAATCAAAAATTGTTTCCTTTTATTTTTATACACTTTCGGAATTACGAATCTGAAATTTTATTTTCAATTAATTTACACAATTTAATTATTGCATCTTTATTCTCATCGTGTATTAAACTCTTAGTGTATTAAAATCGTGACAGCATACTCTTTCTAACCCTTTCTGTTTATCCTTTCCAAATAACAACATTTATACCTGTGTACGCTTGAACTCACACCTGCGGCTAAATAGCTACAAGGTAAACAAATTGACCTCAAGCCGAGAAATATACAGTGACCTTTACAAAATAATATACACACTCTGCTCACACTTTAGTTGCATTGAAATGATTATCAAAACAATAACGGTAAATAGAACTGAAATAATTTCAGTTCAATATCAGTAAAAATGTTCAATAAATATTTTATGAAAAAATTCTCAACAATAATTAATGAAATTTATTCGAAAACATTTACTAGAGATAATTTAATAGGAGTTTAATTCATCAAAACAAAACGGTATATGCATATTCATTTTCGTTCATTCTTGTATTGTGGTTAATGACTACGACCATTCGTCAGCTGTGCGCTTTTAATTACGTATATTGTCGATAAGCTATAAGAGTTAAACAGATTTTATTTTTTCCCAGAATTCAATAAATCGGGCTAATACGTCACGACCCACTCGAGAATTCAACCAAAAAAGTTTCAAATACTTGATTTTCTCCGTTATTAGAAGGAATATAAATTTAAAACTTTGCAAATGTGTTTTTTATGTTAAGATGAACATAATTAGATGATAAGTAAAAAATCGCGGAATTTCCCTTTAACAATGTTTAACATTGAAACTTTTTTGGAAAACCCCATTTTAATGTTTTTCAAAATTATTCATCAACTTTCAGTACAACTTTGCCTCTGACAAAAGGACTATTATGTTATCATATAGATTATAGATGAGTAAATTACTATGATTATCATAAAAATTTACTTACGTGAAGTATGATCGTACTTGAGATCCTCTAAAATTGGCTTGAATTTTAACAGATGATAAATATTCTCTCTGTCTCTGCAGTTCAGCCTCACTAAAATATGAAAGTAAAAAATTAAATACATATTTTAGGTAGCAATAAACAGTTAGGAAAAAATATCAAAATTTGCCCTCATAAATTTTACCATCTCCTTTTCATTGCTTTCTTGCTTAATCTAGTGGTTCACTTGTGCCCATCAAAATTGGTGTCCAACACATATTATGGGGAGATATATATAGTCCCCAATTATGGTAAAAAATAAACCAAAAAAATCAAAAACTAGATGTGTCAAAGTGACACTAATGGTCCTGTCTCAAAAAGTTGAAAAATCTGCAATTTCAATAACACATGTGGACACAAACATGATGATAGTCACACACATAAAAAATCAGCCCAATATCTGAAAGCATTTAGATAAAACGCTGTATAACTGTGATTTTAAAAAATTTATCAAAGTCCAAAGCCCGACATTACAGCAAAAATTAGGCGAGCGAAACAAACTTAAACTTGTGCTGTAACTCATCATGAGTAACTCACATACCAAAAATCAGCTCAATATCTGAAAGTGTTTAGAAAAAAAGTCTGTATAACTATATTGTGATTTTCAACAATTCATCAAAGTCCATAGCCCGTAAATTCAGCAAAAATTAGCCGAGCAGAACAAAACTTAAACTTGATTTGTAACTCATCTTGGTTAACATACATGCCAAAAATCATCCCAATATCTGAGAGCATTTAGAAAAAAAGTTTGTATAACTGTGATTTTCAACAATTTATCAAAGTTCAAAGCCCGTAATTTTGGCAAAAATTAGTGGAGCGGAACGAAACTCAAACTTGATCTGTAACTCATCACATACCAAAAATCAGCCGAATATCTGCAGGCGTTAAGAAAAAAACTCCATATAATGGTTTGTTGCGGAATGACAGAATTACAGAATGACGATATTACGGAATGACGGACAAGGGTAAAACTATATGGCACCCACAACTTCATACGTTTTTAAATCCCTGCATCTGTGCAGAAATCTTCTTCCTTTTTCCAGTCTTGTTTGCATGAGACTTTGATTAAAATATATATTTACCGTCTAGTAAAATATAGGAAGGAACTCAATACCAATTTATTTTTAATAATTGTTTGATTTGAAAAAAAATGTCACCTGATTACAGCGTTTCTTTGTTTTCATTGAATATGATATCATAACTTAAATAACGTCGTAACCAAAATCCCTAATCGGAAACATTACAGTATTTCAGTTTCTTTTTTTAACATGTTTGAATTATAAAAAAGTTCATACAGACTACGTTTCACAGGATGACAGTAATGCCTGCCTCATATTTATTAATTCACAGTAAAGTGTTTTAGTTGTGTGTTATTGCTGCTTCTAGATCATTATTTTCCTTGAATCTGCACTGAAGTCTAAATGAACTCAAAGTATTGATAGTCTCTTACCCAGGTAGATGTAAGGAAAGAGAACGGATTACTCACTCGTCCCGATTAGGGTTATTTTATCTTATAAACCGGTTTTAAGGTACATTTTCTGAAATAGCCAGGGATTGTTTTCAATATAATCATTTAGGAATGAAGTTTTATTTTGCTTACTTTTTCCTTTCGTACGAATCTTCAACGATTTGGTCAGTCTGCCGCAGCAATCTGACCATAGTCGCCATATTGTATTGTTGTTGTCAAGAAAAAATTTGTAGCTTTACTTAAATGAACCTGCTTACTTTTCAACCTGTCAGAAATGAAGCAATTATTATGTAGAAATGATCATTAAAATTTATAAAATAGATATTCAGTCTTTTTTTTGTCTCTTCTGACAATAATAAAGTCCGAAACAAAACAGCCTATCAATTTAATGATAAGTATAAAGGTAGTCCGAATGGTATCGCTGTGGTAACGTTTATCAACAAATATGGCGGCTAATTAAATGGTTTCCCTTTAGAAAATATCGGATACCCGTAATTTCAATAACAATGACGCTATACATGCCACCGTTAGCCCGTAAAAAGCGAGTACCAGAACGATACAAGTAAGAAATAGTAAAATCTTAATTTATCATGCCAGAAAAACGCAATGTTTTGTTTCAAAATTTGTTTAATTTTATTTAAAACGGAATATTTTTTGGTGTTTTGGTTTTGATGCCTCCAATTATTTTTGTGTATTTGGCTCCTACAACGTTTGACCATGATGAATGTCAACCAATTTAACAGTTGAATTGAGTTTTCGGTGGGCTTATTTCTGAATTTCCCTTAATTGGGCTGAAATAAATTTAAAATACCAACCAAACATGCATGATCAATCTAACTTATAAAAAAATATGAAAAGTATTGTAGAGTCTAAAGTGGTTTCAGGTACATCTCATTTTTTTTTATATTTAAACTCGATTGGGATTATTAGACGATTCGTATATAAGTCTTTTATAATATGCTTTAAATAAATAAATTAAAAAAAAACGAGGGGCAGGTGCTCCCAACAGCTATTGTTTTTTTACAGTGGATTTTGCATGTGCAGTGTTCATCATAATATTTTTGTCAAAGAGATATACGTAACAAATTTGCAGGAATTCGTTTGCCCAATTAAATTGTTTTGGGGAAATTTTGTGCAAAATAAAAAGAAGTTTTATTGTAGTCATGTACATATACAAGTTTTTCCGATGATTGTAAAAGGACCCATACATATTAGACTCCAAATCGATCCCTCTAGAATTTATGCTCCTGAATGACTAGAACTATCGAATGTTTTGCAGGCCATGTGTTTATCATGATCACGCTTATCTGTTAAACAAATTGATGTCAGACATAAATCAGATTGGTACATGTATAATTTTTACAATTAATTTTACAATAATATTTTTTTATTTGGCAATTGGGTATCATGTTTGCCTAAAATCATATCTACATGTAGTTTACTTACAATTTTGCATATAAATATGGAAAAGGAATAAAACATGTAGCCAAACACACACGAACGACTTCAGAGACAAACAGTTTGATTCTTTCATATCAAGTATTTATATCAACTTTTACACTTATCTTCAATTCAGTGCCACTTACGTCATATACATCAATGTAGATAATATTTTACCCTCCATTTTTTTACTGAAGTTAAGATACTTTACAATCTAATTTTAGAGAGCATACACATTGTAGAAGATATGATTAATTGCTCCATAATAACGATATTTTGGAAGTTCAATTAATTTACAGTAAATGGTAGATATCACACATTTTTATAAGATTTTGCTGACAACTTCTCCATGACAATCTTGATTTTAAAACGAAATCATATCTATCTACTACTTTCCAAAATACATGTATTATTGTTTTAATATTTAAAAAATAATGTACATATTTATGAATAAAAGACTGCAAAGCAACGACAAACATAACCAAATGATATATAGAGGGTCACATACATATACGGTATTTAAGATGAATGCATGTATTTGTATGTTTAAATTGTTGGTAGAACGTTTGTAAAAAAAATTAAAAATGATAATTTTTCAATCCATACATATTTCTTCAAATTTGATATGTGTTTGTCAGATAAATTTCCGTTCTATCAGCATCAGCAAATCCAACAACTCGAAAACGAACAACATCAGGCTGCCAGATTTGCCATTTGCCATGGGGGATTTCTTTTCGAGGAAACCTGGCCATGGTTGCGTAACCAAAATGAATCAGCAACTAGGTTGGGAACCACTGGAACACAAAAAAGCCAGAAAAAGAGTTATCATGTTCTACAAAAAATAATAAATCATGTCGTAGAAGTTCCTGTTCACTTCCTGCTCAACTGCCATAACACCAGAACCGGTGGTTCCGTATCTAATAACATTAGCCAAACTAGATTGTTTCAAGTATTCATCATTCCTGCCACCATCATATCCTGGAACAACATACCTTTCGACATCCGAACTTCCCCGGGCGCGTGTTGAACATTTTCGACACGCTATTTAAGAGGTCAGCATGTCGACACTACTCCACATCTAAACTACAGCACTGATTTTAACTGTAGATACAGTTTTCATTTTAACTGTACACACTTTAAGGTTTTTAGCTGTTCACTCACGCTGGTGTATATTCACTCAAAATGAGCCCTGACGGGAAGGTATATAGATAGATAAATTTCCGTTTGATATATAATTATAGAGGACAATCACCGACTTTGTTTTAAATTTATTACACTCTTTTCAAAACTGTGTTTGAAGTATAAAGGAGATTTTTCACCATAAAGCTCCAGTCTGAGGGATGTGTACAAATAAATTTAATAGCAACCTGTCATGCATCATCGCTATTCGAGGGTTACTATCCAGGAGGGAACTGGATTGTACTTTTACAGAACAATAAGATAAAGGATAGATTATAATTGTCAGTGCAATTTAAATAACGAATCAAGGATTTAAATGATAATATTTTTGTGTTTTTTATTCCGTATTTGACATATATTAAAATAAAATTCCATTAGACATAAAGCTATGAAATACCTTTCACACACAAATGAGTTCACTTTGGTTACTGATGTCATTCGATACACAATTGCACAAAAACATGTTAATATTCAAATTCCATCAAGATTTATCAAATTTAGGAGTTTGAGTCTGGTAGTGAAACCAGGGAAATTGTCCATGGTGGATGTTTTTTTCAATTTGTCAATTAAGGAAGTAGTTTTTACTCAAGGATGAAATAATGGTGATAACTACAATAAATTGGTCACACTCTAGGAAAAGTGGACACAAGATTGCGACAGATATTATAAAACGGGCAACCGACTCAACATCATCACTTAGATCTCTTGATTAAATAACTTCATAGTAAACAACAACAATAGCTGTACCATGAAAGTCATGAAAGGAAATGCAAGCTCTGGAATATCGTATGATTATCAAACGACATGAGATATATAAAATATAATCCCTAAACAGGCGCTGCTGGAATTTTGCTACATAGAAATGAAAGTTCGAACTTGGGAAGCTAAAGTCTTCTCTTTGTTGTAAAGTTTTATTCTCAACCTACCCTAATTGTCAATTTCTATATGTAAGTCAAAATATGCAGTATAGATGCATTCAACATTGTCACCAAAAACTTTGAATTATTAAGTGAGAGGAACGAGAGCCGGAACGAGAACCGGAACGTGAAGTATAAAGGGTAGAACATTCAACAAACGAGCAAGATGCAAACGAAATATGTTGTATGGACTCCAACATATCTTCGGAATCACTTTATACCTTGTTATTTTGTTCGCTGACGAAAGTTAGTTGAAGCATATTTATTTAAAGTGGATTTGGAAACAAGTTATTGCAACTTATATTAATCCCTTTCCACTTTGCGGGTGCGAGTGCTGCCTTCCGACGGACTATCACCGTTTCTCAAGACCATAATATGACGAAAGTTGGTTAATTTTCCATATATTTTAAAGCTGTACATTAATTTAAGTTCTAAGGATTTACAAGACACATGATACAAAGACATACAATTGCACTGTAACTATGCACTCTAACGCGTACTTTTTTTAATGAGAATTTTGTTATAGATATTTATATCAGCAAGGCATTGGGCGAAGTCGATGACCAGTGCCTATTAACTGTTTTTACTGGGGTTATGCCCAGTGGAAAAAAGAAATTACATGGACAATTAAGCGCTCTAGATCTAACGACTACATCAAAGGCAGGTCAAACAACTACTTCGTGTTTTCCTATACTTTGAATTATGAGTATGCTTAACACAACAAAGTAGGCACTTTTGTTGTAATTATTGCTCTTGGAAAGATAAAATGTATGCATCGTCAGATGACACTGAAAAGCTACATGCTTTCATCCATATGATACGAAAGGAGAAACACACAGTTGGTCTTAAATTAATAGTATGAAAATTGCTGTAACATAATTGCTAATTTATGGTAAGAAATGAAAATTTTGAGTACGGTATTACAATGTTATTAGAATGAAATTCAAAACAGTGTGGCTGTGGCCATTGATTGACACATTAAATTCATCCATTGACTGGGACAATTTACGTGAACGTTTGTCTGTAACGACCACTGTTCACGACGTACCTACGATAGACATTTAAACTGTAGGGTCACCAAAGGTTTCTTAACGCCTTTAATTATAAAATAATTCGAAAAATTAATCAGGAATAACCTTTATGTTTTGATTTATATAATTGATATAAATCAAAACATCGTGTTATTTCTGATTAATTTTTCGAATTACTTTATTAAGGTGTTGAGAACCTTTGGTGACCCCATAGTTTAAGTGTCTTTAAAAAGGTACATAGTGAGCAGTGGTCGTTACATACAAACGTTCACCTAAATTGGCCCAGTCAATGGATGAATTTAATGTGTCAATCAATGGCCACAGCCACACTGTTTTGAATTTCATTCTAGTTGTAGGAAGTGTACTGGTTGATACTTTTAGTCTGTGAGAACATAATTTATATATTAACTATTATTGAGTTCGAACTAGTTTTCAGTGACTGTGGGCTCTAGTATTGCAGTTTACAGCAGAATTTACTATGACAATATAGTTTAATAAACTGTCTCCTTCTATAAGGTCACTGATTTTATTTTTGTATTTATAGTCCGGATTCATTCAGAGTTATCAGTACAAATGCAGAGGACGATCACCCAAAATTTCCCGGCGACAACAAATTCCCAGTTCCCGACCGGGAACAACTAAAACGAGGAGTAGCACTACCAGACATTTATAACCGATCAACACAAGTCTTACCGAAGGAAGTACCAGATTACCGAGTTCACAGACCACATCCGAATAACTGTGGATTCCTAAGACATAATGTTAGAATATTGAACGAGCCTATTTGTAGTGTATACACGGGCGAAACACACGATGAGCAAAACTTATGGTGGCCTTCACGGACATCTGACGAACCATTACAGATACCCCCAAAAACAAAAGATACAATATATAGAGAAGGATATATGAGGGATTCCCCATTTTCAGCTAGAGGATTTACACGACATGAAGCTAATCCAAATAAAAATGCCGCTCATGGTGTTGGTATGTAATAATAACATTTACTAAAAGTTATTATTTTTATAAACTACCTTCTTTTCAACAGTTTCACCAAATGACGTTTCCACAGCAACAAAAGTTTGCGTTCAAGTGAGAGACTATGTTGATTATCATAGTTCAATTTTGATAAAATTTAATCAGGGCGATTTTGAAAAGTCTTAAATAATCTTCGAAAAGAACATAGTTTTGTATTTTTTAAAGATAGAATATATATATATTGCAATGTAAGTTTCAATGCTGATTATGCATACACCAACTTTATCTCTTAATACCTGTCTTAAAAACTCATTTTTACATTTTAGTTCCAGTGAATTTTCTTGGGGCAACAGATGGTCAGAAAAGGATTTTCCAGGAAAAGATATCATTTGAACATCAATATAATAGTCGATCAGATCCTAATTATCCAATTAGAAATAAAGTGAGTTAAACACGTCCTTTTACATGGCCTTTAAAGAGTATATCTTTATACGGAATTATACATAGTTTTTCTTGTACCCTTTTTTCGACTTCCTGTGATAGCTTTATTAGATAGGGTCTTGAATACTTGATATGCAAATATTTTTAATGTTCTTCCTTCTGTGTACTTTTTTCCTTCACTCATATAAATGGAAAACTGGGGATAATCGTGCACTAAGAACACAGTTAAATATCTGCCAAATGTTTATGTGCATGTCTAAATCTATGGCCTTTATTTTTTAGTCCATATAAGAATTCGGTTTTGATGATATATCTTATTCTAAACCATTATACAGACTCGGAATGATATAGAAAATTATTTATTGTTGAAAGCTGATTTTGACCGTAACAATTAGATACAGAAGTAATTTTATATGTTGAATAATATCAGAACGGGTGTTGTAATAATTTGAACTGTTTTGCCATTGCAAAATTTACTCTTGGATCAATATTTGTAATGAACAGTTATGAATATTAATGTTCACTTTCTTTTTGCCAGAAAAAATAGCAAATTACAATATTTGCGTCGGAAGTTAATGTGAAATGATTGTTGGTTCCTATTAGTTTTTTAATTAATTTTTATTTACATAAGTTTGAAACTACTTTGCGTCAGAACAAAATTTAATTCTGTAATTGAACATATTGCTTTCTATTTTATTGACTCAGTTTCAGAAGTATCCACTAGTAAGTAAAACAAATATCACGCGACGAACTCGCATCTTGACAGTTTTTGAATTTAAAAGCTTCCATTAATCTAACAAAATTCATTCATTCCTATTATAAAAGTCATGCATATCCGCCATTGTCCGCGATAGTATCTGAATCCCGACGACAGTAAATTATTGTCGCTAGACGCCAGACTATCGAACCTTTTTAAAACAAGTCATTGCGAAATAAACATACATCATGCTACAGGCAATACCATTAACATTTACTTCTTATGCAGATCATTGTATTTTACTGTTTTGCCAAATATTATCATATTTTCTTAAAGTATATCTCCTTCTTCATTAATTTTCATTAATTTTAAAATTGGTTCAAACATATTTTTATTTTTACGGGGTGTGAAGTTAAAACAATCTGAAATTTAGAAGAGGATTTTGTATTTGAATGATCAATTAAGTGCAAAAATATCGTGTAATTTGTTTTGGAACGAATGGTCACATTTTTATGTTGCCTAAAACGTTTTGGTGGGACCATAGTTCTTGCTTTTACCAAAAACGCATATTGCTTTAATCATATCAACTAAACATGCTGATTTATTTTAAAATTGAACTCGTTCTCGTTCATCATGCCAGATTAATATTTAATGCATACGTGTGGTATGTATGAAGAAAATGCATGTATGTACACCATGTTTTAAAATTTTTTTATGGGAAAAAAGTATTATCACAAAATATCTGAATCACATATGATGTTTTTAATGTTGTTTGTAAAGCATGTAGAGGAGATATGACAGCATGCATGTCTCGAACAAATGTTTATTTTTGATAATGTAACTTCATAATAATCGTTTTCATATGCATGTACTGGTATAACTTAAATCAAAATTACTTTGATTATTAGTGTATGTGATTAACTATTTCCTATAAAAAAACAAACTTATATTTTTTTGTATAATTGTCGAACTTTTTTTAAATACAATTGTAAAAATATGAACTCGCAAACGTATTAAAGTTTACATTCTATATTTAAAAAAAATTGTACACAAAAGATCCTATTTCAGAAAATGTTCTTCCAATTTCTTGAAATGAAGCTGGTCTCTTCTACCTTTAAACAATTACAAAGACGATTTGTGTATAGTCTTCCTATAAAACCTTTTATTAGAATATGTTTGTTTATTTTAGCATTGCATATCAATAAAGAATAATGTTATTCTGTTTTCTAGCGTCATGGTAGTTTTGTTTGGGACCAAGCTTCAAAAGAACAGGCAAATAAATTCGTACAACAACAAAGTCATATAGAAAGCAATGACAGAGCTGAAGTTAAACCTTTTAATGGTGCTACATTAGATACCCATCCAGTGATACCTCCCCCTGAACCAAATTATGAACCAACTTCGAGGTCACCACCCAAATCACCTCCGGCGTCTACCACTCAGTCACCTAAGAGAATTACCCCTCCTGCTACCGAATTGGTGAGCTGCAGTGGGGGTAGTGTCTCAAAAGAAGAAAAATGTGAACCAAAAACTAATAATGGGACAACCACTTCTGTGAATGAGTCCGGTGAAAAATAAGAATGTTTTAGAATGTTATCATTGAAAGACAATGTAACTTTATTATCACTTGTTAAGTTTTGTTATTCTTTCTTAGTTTATTTGAAAAGGCCAAAGGCTTTTAGGGAACATGCATAGTTTTTGTTGTAATTTTCAGGGTAGAAATTCATTCTAAATGGTATTAGCGAAGTAAAAAATAGCTATATAATGTTAGGGTTTATTTGTTTTGCTTAGATTTGCATAATATAAATAAGCATATGCAAATATGCATTTATAGTATTAAAAGGGATTGGCTGAGGAAATCTTCTAAAGCGAAGGAATAAATCTATTATTTTCTTTAAGTATGTACCTTTTCCCTTAAAACAGTTAAGAGTAAGTTTGATTTCGGTTCGAATTAGAACAGAAGTTTTCGATGTTATACGTTAATTGATGTGGAGTTGTTCAGTTGAGTTTTTTTTGTTCTTCACAGTTTTTTTTCAAAATATATATTTTTAATGCAATATTTTAAGAATGCTGTGATATTGACTTTCAAATGAATGAATCATTAAAAAAGTATTAATTTGTCAAGAAATCATATTTTGTTAATCTGTATTTATTTTGATACCTTTATGTGTTTTTTTAAACGTTTAATGCAATTTTTAAACCGTTTTAACATCTTTATATATACATTCATGCTCGATTTGGAGCACATTGTTAAGCATGACATTTAAAGGACCAATAACAGTCATTAGCGTTACATTTTACATTTTAAATGTATTAGCCCTAAGAAAATTAAAAAAAAAGTGTAAAAATTTCTTATACAAAGTGAGAAGTATATAAATATGAAATCCTTTTCACATTCATTAATGGGAATTCAGAAACAATGAAAAGTTCTTCATTGTCCTATTATTAATCCAAGCCAAAACACATGTTTTTATTTTTGTTTCACGTTATTGTCAAAAGTTTTTATATATTATAAATTTATTTTATATGCATTTCTGAAAACTGAAGTATTATTACATGTTTTTCTAATAATAATGTATTATTTACATAGATTGGACAATCTAACAGTTGACAATTTTAACATAGTAAGGACTTGACGAATTGAATTTGATTATTCTAATTTTTTATATGAAGATTGTTTGAAAAAAAAAATCAACAATGTTAAATTTGCATAATATAACAGATAATTTGGTTTGTATTTGAAAATAATAATGCTTTGAATCACACTTCTTTTCTAACAATTATTTTCATTTTTTATATGGAGTTTGACTGTTGTAAAAACTGCCTTGTCACAATCATTGTTTACACTGGTTAATGTATGAATTTTTTGTTTCTTGGTAGAAAATGTTTGTTAAGCATTTTGAATACTAGTATTATGTTTGATTTGTAACATTGTTAGAGAATATCACCACTGCTGAGAAGTTTGCATTTAAATCATGTTATGTATAGTGACTGTATACAATAATGTTTCAATATGTACTGCTATACTGTAAAATCGATTAGATTTTCATTATATTTAAAATTTTTAAAATGTACTTTTCTAGGGCTTTCAGCAATGATGAATAAAATACATTTTTCTTGATCGAAAGTTGTTTAATGAATAAGCAGGAATTATTTTAAGTCTATTAAGACAATTATAAATTGTATAAGTGAAATCAATCATCCTATATATATATAGTATAGAAAATGAAAACGGGAAATATGTAAAAGTGTCAACCGAACTAAAGAGTAGAAAACATTGTAAGGCCACCAATGGGTCTTCAACCAAGTGAGAAAAAATCCCGCAGCTGGAGGCGGACTTGTCTAGCCCCAAATAATAAGTTCTAGTTCAGCGAAATAAACGCAACAATAGCATCCGAAGTATACAAATGAAAAGTAAGATCTCTACCCTTCCCTATTCATACCTGCAGCCAATGTTGAACAAAAAAAAAACCATACACACAGAGCAATACGCACAGCCAAAATCAAGTCAGAAGAAGTCCGAATCTGTTGTTATAATAGGTAACAGAAGAAACTAAGCAAAATGAATAACAATGATAAACATACAAAATTTAACAAAGGACTACTATCAGTTACCGAAATTCCAGTCCAAGACTTCAATTAAACTGATTGAAGTATGCGTCTTCATCATATGAAAATCAACCACAATCCCTCCGTTTAGGAGATTAGTATCATGCCATCATAAATTCTTAGGGAAGAACATTACCCGTATCTTGCCAACAACTGGGATTACAATAGATGAAAGGGAATTTAACTCATAAAAAACCAGAATTTGATGTATACGTCATTTAGACAATGATCAAACAAAATTTTTTTTTTTTTTTTTATCTTAAGGTGAATATTCGTTCCTCAACACGCAGAGTTGTCGAGAGTAAAGAAGTGTGTTTAGAAATCAGTGTAAGCAACTGTTGAACTTTATGATATACTAGTGAAAAAACACAAACGGCAACCTCTATATCGCCTCCATGCCACTGTGTACCATTTACTAGGTTGGGGATACAACCTTTTATTTTGTCGATGCGGGTAAAAATCATCAGACTAGTGAAAGCTATATTTTATAAAGCATACTGAGTGGTCTACTGTGCTCGACAGTGTAAATAAATCCATCTGACTAAATATACACATTGTAACTTTTATATGTAATTAAAATAAGCGAACTTTTCAAGTACCAGACTAGTAACGTTTAAAGCCTGGTAAATATTATATTATACGTTGGAAAAGTGTTAACAAGCTGTTAATGGTTGCAATGGTGATTGTTTATAAATTTCAAATAACCAACTCGAGTTGACGCCCCAAACCAATGACGTATACATCCATTATGATTGGTATTGTAGTTCCCTGTCAAAACATTCGAGATGTTATAGATTATACATCTAATTTAAAATTTAACATAACAGAGCACTATTACTAAATAGAACCAAAATAGGTATACTAATTAAGTCGTTGCAATATATGATAGTAATCAGAAGAAACATTCTGTTAAATTTAAATAAAAATGTTCATGTTGGCCTAATTCTACAGACAGTGCATACGTTTTTGGTATCAGTGAAAAAAGCTAGGTGGTAAACAATGTATTAGATGTTTAATTAAAAGACAAATTTTAGAAAACTAGTTCGTCATAAATATAAAACCATTGACGAGGCGTAGAGATGATTGTGTTTATGCGCTATAGAATAGCAATCATAAAGTAGAAAATGAAAATAAAAATAAATTTCTGTGTATTGTTCTTAGCAATATAATAAGTTATCAAATGTACAAGGCTTATATAAAGGCAACAGTAGAATACCACTGTTCGAAAGTCATAAATCGATTAAGAGAAAACAAATCCGGGTTACAAACTAAAATTGAGGGAAACACATCAACTTTAAGAGGAAAACAACGACACAACAAAAACAAGCGCAACAATAGTTTGATACGCCAAACCAAACACACGTTTTATAAGACTCATCAATGACGCTCAGATCAAAATGGTAAGAAAGCCAAAGAAGTACAAAGTTGAAGAGCATTGAGGACCCAAAATTCCAAAAGGGTGTGCCAAATACGACTGAGGTAATCTATGCCTGGGATAAGAACACCTTAGTATTTCGAATAATTCATACTTTTGTACAAACATTAAATTTATAGAAATGACCATATAAGTGATATACATGTCAACACCGTTGTGCTCACTACCGTGCTGGTGATACCCTCGAGGACGAAACGTCCACAAGCAATGTCGTCGACCCAGTAGGGTAAATAGTTTGCAAAGGTACCAGGCTTAAAATTTGATATGCCAGACTCGCGTTTTGTCTAAACAAGACTCATTACTGACACTAAGATCAAAATAGTTAGAAAGCCAAACAAGTATAGAGTTGAAGAGCATTGTGGCAATAGACAATAACAAATGATTAGCAAATGATAGGCACAAATAAAATGACTTTACCCTCTTTGAAGTAAAGATAATACAATATCATTTTTTGTTTTTCAATTTTTGTTGTTGAATTGTAACTGCTGATAAAAAGATTTTGAAATTTCCAATCGGATATAGATTGTATCCTATTACATACTCAGAGGCCTAGTTCACATGTATTTAAAGTTAGAAAACAAGACAACTATCGTGAGCTTTATTTCATACTATTCTTTTCAGATTGTAAGTCACTTACAACGTGGTGAAACATTATAGAAAACCATGTTTCTGTTGACATGTGATTGAAACTACAGCTTTGTGGTATCTTGGTGCTCCTACTATTTGTCAAATGTGATTAGACCATCTCATGTAATATAATTGTATTAAGGTATTTGACAAAAAAGAGGGCTGCAACTTTTACCAAGTAAAACCATGATAGGGAGGTTGTCTTGATTTTAAAAGCAAGGGGGAAAAAAGGGGGAGTAGGTCTATAGCAAAGTCAGTATTCAAAATTGACCTTTTTGAACATCTGATTTGGCATATGCAAAATACATGAACTACTTTGGATGAAATGAGTAAAATGCAGGTGTAACTTGTGAAAGAGGTCGAAGTCGATGTTATTTACATGATTCCTTTTGGTATTCAGATGACAGAAGTTTGCGGGAATTCATTATAATTACCGCCTCCGTCAAAAGCGTGAAGGCGCAAATTCAATTTTAAAAAAAGTTAACTACTTTGGACTAACTAATATGCTTGTTTTTTATTGTTTGTTCTCTTATTATCAATATGAGGACCTCATCATCTATAATCGGTATATTTGAAAATTTTCTAAAATAAATCCAAATTACACACCTTTCCATTCGCTTCATCTTTTCATGTCCTTCCACTCTATAAGCACATTCCATCACCAATGACCGATCAATTTAACCACAATATTGTCGGGTATAATTTCGACCAAACAAGAAATTTGGGATTTTTAACATGGCTTTCAGTAATATCTCCAGCCCCTTTCATTCTGGTTCTATCGCAGCTTTATAACTGAAAACCTGTTACAAATAACGACGATCATTAAATCTTAAATACTTAAGCTGCACACATACGCATTTGCTTTCTGTTTATTTTGGTTTCTTTCAAAGTTACAAGAAAGCTATACAATTAGTGATTTTTGGCAGATTACAATTAATGTTGACCTTGTATTTATTATCTAACTCATTTATTTCTCCATTTATATGCATAGTATTATTAGTTGAATTGATTGGATAGTCAATTAGACACTTTTGATATACGTTTCTCTTTTCAGTCCTTGACAGGTTCAATACATATAGGTACCCGAAGAATGATATAAATACTAGATATGTTAGATGGCTATTTAACCACGGAATTCTGAATACTATCATACGATATAATTACCAAGTAAAACGTATATCATTTACATATCCATTCAAAATATTACATGACATTTTAAATATTTATAGAAATCATAGCGAAAAGTGAGGGACGTTTGTCATTCAATAGAACCACTAATCATTTTCTAAATTTATAATTCATAAGTATCATTTTTCACTTAACTCATCAAAACGGAACGGGTTTTCTATTGTTAATTTGAATACCATGCGCATTTAAAATCATCCAAATTGACAGACATTAAGTCTAACATTTCGTAGTGTAAGGTTGTAGTAACTTTAAATGGAATTTATTAGTCAAAATGGTAAGTATGCTATAATCAGTTACCTATTTTTAATGAGACTTGGTATGCATCAAATGATGTTTGAAAATTGATAAAATTTGACATAAGTACTATATATTAGTATACCCAAATGGTGAACAATTAGAAGAAGCAAATTACGATTAATAAAATTATCACCTACATTGTAAAATTGTTCGGGTATTCGTTCCACATATTTGTGCATAAAAATTTGAATACAGTTATATATATAAATATGCGTGAAAATAGAATCTCATTTTTTTTTATTACAGAAGAACCTTAAATTAATACTTAAGTTCGAAAAAACCAACATAAACACCCACAATCATATTGATTATTATAAGACTGGTGCATGAGATCCAAATGTATAATAATGCTCGAAATCGTTGCACACAACCGTCATAAAAGGTTTTCACTTTAGGAAAGTTTATCATAAGTTGAATGCAAAACTGGTGAATTGTAAACTTTTTTTTGTATCTAAAACCTACGATAAATCAGAGATTGTTGAATGCTACAGGTATTTATATATTTTAACGTTATGTACTAAAAGGAAGCAAGTTTCTTTCAGCCTACCTAAACTTATGATATTCGACAAATTGAAAATTATTTGTTGTCAATGTAATCACAAACAAACAACCGCTTAAACTTAATCAATTTGTAAACTACATGTTTATCTCACCTGACAAGCACGCGATTTGATTAAAACGAATAAATATTGAACCAAGTGGTTCAAGTTCAAAAGGGATATTTCAAGAAGAGCAAAACAAGGGGGACAAGCAAAGTTTGATGTTTGATTCTGACCAAAACTAATAGTAATTGATGATGTTTGTTTTGGATATAAAGTTGGACGTTGGGCGTTATCAACTTTGATAACGTTTCATTATGAATCTTTTGTAATACCTGCAGAAGAGTTTAAATGATGAGCTTATAATATATTTGAACTAAAGAAGGTGTAAGGTACACGTCACTGACAAAAACTTAAAAAGCCTATTGGAAGTCAACAAACTGCCTTCAACAATAGACATGAAGAAATAATGGGAGATGTTGGGTGTGGATTTATTAGACAGTCACAACAGTCAGAAACACATCTAGAAGTCAGCACACTCTTTTTTTTAAATAACAGACAGGTTTCTATACAAGATGTTAAGTTCTAAACATCATCTTTTTCTAAATCGACGATAGCATAAACAGTTTGGATCAACTTATCAAATACTTAAATAGATCTCCCGTAAACTTCAGATTATGTGCTTATTTTTGCACTGCTTAATTACTATCGATACCCTTTTTTGCATTCCCAACATGTATACTTCTTTGATATTAGAACCAATGTTGAAATTTGTTCAAAAAGACCGTTCTGAGTACATCTTATTGAAATACGTTGTCCGTGTTTTTAATGTGTGTACGTATCATGTAACATAAACCAAAATCTAAGTCATGATACCGATTTAAGTGAGAGAGAAAATACAGTAGCTTTAACAAGGAGTTCCAAAATATATATTTTTCGAATTTTGTTGGAATTCGTTTTATGTATGAACATTTTTGTTATGTTGATTTTGTTAAATCAATTGTCATGCATAAACAGACGTCGTTTTTACATGCATTATCAATTGAACTTCAAGCATGCTTTATTACTGGCATATAACAGGGATGTGCTCCTTACACAAATATTGTAATAGATTCATGAAAAAGAACAACTAAACAATCTAAAAGTCACTATCACGAAACGACGTGTCGGTGCATCAACTCACTAGCGACATGTTTTTGAGATCTCAAGTCTTTAAATGCCTAACATAGGTATTTGATCTGTAATTTTACCGAATGATGGTAACCTTCTGACCTGGGTATGAATTCGTATGACGGATGATAAAAGCATAGCAGCAGACGCTTACATGTCTACGCACCAGGCCTATCGTCCATTTAGAGTTTATGCGATTCCTTCAGTTTCGGTTTGTTACCCTGATTTTTCATTTACCAGATGCGATCATCGGTACTCTTAATTCATATACTCAGTTGAACTCTGTATTAATGAACAATAGCAGGTCCAAGCATATGTTTATAAAACCTCAATTTTGTAAGAAAACTGTTGCTGTAAAACTATGGATTTGAGTGAGAAAAAAAAGTCCAATTTCCATAAATTGAAACTTGTTTTCTTGTTCACACAGCATTTATTTTATTGCCTACAACGATAAAATGATTTATCAAAAAAAAAGAAATTGTACAGCGTTGCAATGCCTTTTCAGATGTCCTAATAATTATTCACGGCTTCGACTTGTTGGAAGCTAACCAAAGCTCCTTTCAGAAATGTATGCGACTGTCATACAAGTGAGAGGTTAGCTAGCTATAAAACAAGGTTTCATCCACCATTTTCTACACAAGAAATTTCATATACCAAGCCAGGAATATGACAGCGCGAATAACTTTTTAGGTTATGCCTTTTTGTCAAGGTACTTTTAGTTTAACTTATGCGTTTTGGACCTCCAAAAATTATTGCTATAGATATATCTGAAATAGACAAGCGTTCTATATTCATTTAATTCACTTTCATGTCTCTATTTACTATTACAGGATGAACATCAGCCACTGACAGACGAAGAAATAAAAGGTTTTGTATTATAAGGACTTTTAAAAAATAATTTTATAATTGTATTACATGTATGGTTCATAAGAAACATTACTTTTCAAGGACAGGTAACAATCGTGAATCACTCCAAAATCAAATTGTATTTCTCAATATGATGCAACGTTTACGCCTGTTCTTGCTTCCAATGATAAACTTTCTACAAGTGCATAGGGAAAAGAAACAAAAAAGAAAACCTTTTGTACTGAATTTAAATGATGCTTCGGTCAATGCTTTTATATGATAATAAGATTACAAAAATGATCATTAATTTCTTAAATTCTAGTGAATAAACGAACGTCTTAATTTCATTTTTATTAATATGTAAAGTAATGTTTAAACTGTAGTCAATGCCGTTTGACTCTTTCAGGTATTAATGGTATAACCAACAATTCCAAGGAAATTATTATGAGCTGTTTTTTCTTTAACACTTACTACAGCTCAGTTTTATTAAAACATATGAGTTGTTTCAATAATTAGCAAATTCCATACCGTATTGTCATTTTCAGCCGACTTCTCGGTGATTTTCTATGTTTGTTCGTGTAGTAGAATTCGTATGAAACCTAATCCAGATTTGATACCAGTATCTATAGTCGTGTTACTTTTTACTTGCAAAAATATCTCAGAGTAATACTACTGGTAGTTGGTTAACTCTTAGGCTTCTCCTCTTGTTTTTCCAGAATTCCAGAAGACTTACAGTATGTTCGACTATGATGAAAATGGAACCATATCTACCAACCAGCTAGGAACAGTAATGAGGGCTTTAGGGCTGAATCCATCTGACGGGGAAGTACAAGATATTATAAATGAAATAGACGCTGAAGGTTAGTGTGGTGTATCAATACGTATTAAATGGAGGACATTGTTTATTGATATTTGACATAAAATATCTACCATCATTTTATTTGGCCTTTTAAACTCTTTTGGATTTTAGCCTCCCTGATGAGTCTTTTGTAGACGAAACCCGCGTCTGGCGTAAATACAAAATTTAATCCTAGTATCTACGATGAGTTTATTGTAAAAAAAAACAACCCCAAAACCGGCGCTTTATACTGCGTGCTCTTTTGATAAGTATTTGTAACAGATGGTTTTTGCACGTGATCTCATAGCCTTAAAATTATGAAGTTTGACTTCATATAGCAGGCCTTTACTTATACATTTCCTTGAGTATTGAGAATGGTCCTGGTAAGATCATTCGTATTTCTTGCTGCATTGTACATGTTGTCTTTAAGTATCAATTATCTTAGTTAGTCTCTCATCTTTATTTAAAAAAAAATAAAGCTTTGAAGTAACGAGTTATTACATTATTAAAAAATGTCTTTCAATCTCGACGATTTCGATTCCTTTGTTTGAAACAAAGACTTTTTTTTTTAATATTCATTATAGGTTTTCGGCAATACGTAGGGAAACGATGACAGCCGACTCGAAACATGCATTTTCTGACTTTTAGTAGATCAGTATTTATTTTTTTATTTCGATTAATTGTAAAAGAAACGAATACAAAACAAATGTCTTTTGGCTTCCTATGTTGAAAAGAAACGATATTTGGGTAAATAAATGAATATTTTCTTAAAATTTGAGTTTGTTTAAATCTTACAAAAAGACAGATTTATTTAGACATCACAAGGATACTTCAGAAGTGGATTTGAGTTTTTTCTACCCATTGAATATTTGTGTGTGTAATTGAAGGAGGTATGCAAAAGCTTAAATTGAAGTCCCTTTGTATACATAAACCTTGATAATTTAATTAGTATATATATGACTATCTCCGTTTTGTTAATATAAATTAAAACATAGGTAATTGTGAACTGTGCATATGTACTAATTGAAACATATATTTGAAGGAAATGGTGTTATAGAATTTCCAGAATTCCTGACAGTAATGTCAAGAAAAATAAACGAAATCGACAATGAAGATGAAATAAGGGACGCTATAAATATAATTTTTAAAGACAGAGAATATGTGAGCGCTGTAGAAATATGGTATCTAATGAGAAAATTTGGCGATAAATTATCTGACGAAGAAGTTCAAGATTTTATAAACCAAACAAGAACTGATGGAGATGGTAAAATCAGATATGAAGGTATGATGTCTTTCCGCTGAGGCTTAACTCAGATGCAAAATGTGTCGGTTCATAAGCAGTCTATTTTTTTATACAAAGTTATAACGGTTGATTCCTGACTGTCGGTGTTATTGGTCTAAAGATAAGACGCTTTGGCCGTTAATTTACTGCTTTGTATATATTATTTGTAAAGACGGCTGTTTCAGTCAAACGAATCGCAATACAATGCAATGCAAACCAATCTATTTAAATCTATGTATTGATATGAGTGTCATTTACAATTTTATCTTTACCCAACTAAACCCCAGAAGGTCAAGGTCTATAGAATGCTTTATTGGTTTAATAGAAATTCAAAAAAAAATGCGATGTCCTTTTCATACAATTTCAATTTAATTTGTTTATGTAATTAAAACAATATGTTTTCGCAATAAAGCATTTATTTACAATAAGACTTTCGAAATCGATCGTGTATATGTTGAACAAATACGTTTCTTCTTTTGAAAATGAAATACGAAGACAATTAATGAGGTTGTTAAAACTGAAAAGCTTATATTTACTATTTAAAAATACAAACTATTGGGTTATGTTGAAATAGCTTCATTTCTGGTCATAATAGTACCAGGATTATAACCATGGATTTGAGACCCCAAAAAAGTCCCTAATCAAATGGCAAAATCAGAATCTCAAACACATCAAACGAATGGATAACAACTTTCATATTCCTGACTTGGTACAGGAATTTTCTTATGTAGAAAAAAGAAGATAAATAACATAAATGGTACCAATTTTTATGCACTAGATGCGCAATTCGACAACGAATACCACTTCAGTGATGCAAGGCCAAATTATTCGAAAATCCAAAGCGTTTTTAAAATATGAAGAGTTAAAAACAAAAATGGACCAAAATTAAAAGTAAAGCAAAAGCTGGAAAGGAATCAGAACCTTGCATGAGGGTGATACATTCCTTAATTTTAAACAATTTCCTAAATTTTGTAACAGCAAATGCTAATAACATAAAAGCCGTATTTCCATACCAGTACTGGCTACTAGACTGGTGATACTGTCGGGGACTATCAGTCCACAAGCAGATGCATCGACCCAGTGAAAATCCAAAGTTTATTTAAAGTATGAACAGCTATAAACAAAAAAAGACCAAAAAGTATAACAAAAGCTGGGAAGAATATATTGAATTGAATCTGATTCTATAGCTAGCCAAACATCTCTAAGCTAAAGTATGACTGTCGAAAATTCTTTTATATTGACAACAATGTGTGAACAAAACAAACAGACCTACTAGGTAAAAATGTCAAAAAAAGGGGTACATCAGTCCACATTGTCACTATGTCAAATGTCCTATATCTGTACTCGACTGTATTGATTTTTACTCGCCCAGTCTGAATTGGTCTGAATTTTACTTGTAAAGATGTCACATGTTTTCCAAAAATTTTGCCAAATTTAGAATTTCAATCCACTGGAGGATACCTTTTCTGAAACTGTTTAAATATATCTATCACTGTGTGACAAATTAAAATAAAAATCATTTGTCGGTCGTCTTTTAAATTTTTTTTTTAAAATTGCAACAAAAACCGTACGAAACATGTAAACATTCGACCGTACGGTGACATATAGTTGTTAACTTCTGTCTCATTTGGTCTCCTGTGGAGAGTTTTCTCATTGGCAATTATACCCCATCTTCTTATTTTTATTCTACAAAAATTTCTGGACACACGTGAAATACGGACAGTCAAACAAAAATAGCCTATTAAACACTAACAGGTTAAATATAATATGAATGTTCTTCAAAACTAATTACTTTGAAGGCTATGTTAGTCATCAGCTGTCTAATAATTAATTGTAATGCACAAGTACTTTCATATTTAAAAAATCCTCTTGGACCATAATGCAGGATCTACTTCCCATCCGGAACACCTGAGATCATCCCAGGTTTTATTGGGTTTCGTGCTACGTTTTTAATTTCCTATGTTGTGTTTTGTAGACTGATGTTTGTCTTCTCGTCGGCTTTCGTTTCTTAGCTATGACTGTGTCGGTTTTGAGAATATAATGCAAATGTTAACGTTATGTTTCCCGTATTTACGTCTTACTTATGTTTATGACGTTACTTTGTACCTTTGTATGGGCGCCTTCGATATAGATTTTGAGTATAAAAGTAACATAACGCAAAGAATCGAGTTATATTCGTTTATAACAATACATTTTGGTGCCGTGACGCCATGGAAAGTAAACTGAAAGCAGTGAGAGCAGGCCATAAAAGTGCTGTAAAAAGACTTTCGAGAAAATCGGAAGAAGAGCAGGATTTGGAGATAGAAGAAAGTACAGAATTATTAGAAACACTATCGCAAAAACCGAAGATTATTAGTGCCTTGAATGAAGAAATTCTAAATGTAAAAAAGGATGGGGGTGTTGAGGATTAAATTTTGTTTTTGACAAGCGCCGATAACAGAGATTACCCGCGAATACAAGATAGATTAGAATACCGTCAAAGCACAAATATTCGTCAGAAACCTTGCATATATTGCTACGATATGCACGACCCCGCAAAATGCTTCAAAATTCCAGATTATGAACACTTTAAAACAATTATCAAAAACAAGAAATTTTGCTTTAATTGCTTAGGAACACACCGCGCAAGTGAATGTAGATCTAAATTTCGTTGCAGATTCTGTAACAAGAATCACCATACTAGTATATGTACCAAACATACCGACAGATCGTACTTTGATAAAACCACTAATGCAAGTTGTTATGATACGTCAGTTAACGCCGTAGTCAATAATGAAAGTGTTGCCACTGCCATAAGTTTGCATTCGTCCACGATACAATCCCGTTCTAGGATATTATTGAAAACCGCCGTAGCACCCATTTGGAGTGAACAACAAGGAATGAACACGAATTTATTGTTCGATGAAGGAGCACAGCGTTCTTTCGTTTCCGAGGAATAAGCTTCAAAACTAGAGATTAAGACAGAAGGTACCGAAGTGATTAATCTTTTTTCATTTGGAAATACAAGCACTAAAGTTCAACACTTACCGAAAGCAATTATATACGTTGAACCAATAGAAGGAGAGAAAATATCCATTAAAGTTTTAGTAGTTCCTTCTATAGCAAGTCCGATCACAAATTATAGAGAAAATAACACCCGATATTGCAGACATCTAAAACGGTTTGGATTAGCACACCCGATCACGAACGACAACCGTTTTAGTATATCTTTACTGATAGGAGCTTATTTTTACTGGGATTATATAGAAGATACCGTTATCAGAGGAAAAGGTCCGACAGCTGTTACGTCTAAACTTGGTTATCTGTTGTCTGGTCCGACTTCACCAGATGTGAATCGTATATCGGGAGCCGTAGGAATGTTCAACATTTTGACAAATCAGAATCCGGAAGAGTTTAAAGTAGAGTCAATAGGAGAAGTCGACACAGAACATGAGAATGAAAATATGTACAAAAAGCATCAGTAGAATTTAGTGAAAATAGATATGTAGCGAAGTCGCCATGGAAACATGATCACGAGACCTTACCAATAAACGTTATTACAAAACAGAGAACAAATAACGTTAGAAATTTTTATATAAAGAGAAGGGACAACAAAACAACATTTGTGTCGGAGATATAGTGAAATTTCGTGACAAAATACCTCGGTGGAAAAAAGCAATTGTTGAATAATTAGTTGTTGGGAATGATGGATTAATCAGATCTGAAATTATCAGGGCTCACAGTGGTCGTACACCACGCCCGGATGGTCAAACTTTATCCGCTAGAAATCAACGAAGAGGAACTACCAAATAAAGTAGATGATACGAATGGAGTTGATACAAGAACAAAAGTGCCTATTCGAAAGGCAGCTATGCGTGCAAAGGGGAACATTAAAACTTGAACACATTCTTAAGACATTAATTTTGTGTCAGATTTTTTGGGTTCGTGTTGTTAATTCCTTAGTTTTCCATGTTGTGTCATGTGTGCTATTGTTTGTCTGTTTGTCTTTTTCTTTTTGGCCATGGCGTTGTCAGTTTATTTTCGATTTATGAGTTTGACTGTTCCTCTGGTATCTTTCGTCCCTCTTTTAAAATCGTTATAGAGACTGTAAATTCTAATTTTATCATAGTGATTTTTAGAGACAGTAATTGCCCATCATATTTTAAATCATATTTTTTCGTTTTGTATATGAAACAGTTAATGAAATAGTTCAATTTTATACACATATATACTTTTGCGGCCCCCAGTATGTTGAGAATATAATGCAAATGTTAACGTTATGTTTGTCGTATTTACGTCTTTAATGTTTATGACGTTACTTTGTACCTTTGTATGGGCACTTCGATATAGATTTTGAGTATAAAAGTAACACACCGCAAAGTATTGAGTTTTATTCGTTTATTACAATACAGTCGGTTTGTGTTTGACCTTTCAGTTTGATTGTTGCTTTTGTATCTGTTGTCTCTCTTTTAAATTTTTTAATTTACACCTCCTTGCAAAAGTACAGACGCATACTGTACATGGAGGAATTCGTGTATAGCTAAAGCTAGGTTCACACTGCCGATCAGATCAACTCGATAATCCCGAGTGTCCAAATTTCCACGACCAAGCGTGACCAAATTCTCGATCGGGCCTGTTTACGACTTCTACCCGACTGCTATCCGAATGTACACGAGCTTAACCCGACTATTCACGACTACTTAACGACTCTATCAGGACTCAAACCCGACCACTAATTGAATACATATTCGACAATTCCGACCAATTCACGATCTCTATACGATCTTTACTCGACTAGCTAGACCAAATCAACATACTCGATCTCAGAAAGATCTAGGCCAAACAAAATCGACTTGATCGTATAGGGGTCGTAGGAATAGTCGGGCATTGGTCGGGTATGTACAATTTCAGTATAAAAACACATCTGTTTTTTGTTATATCAACCGCTGCAGCGGAGAAGGCATTAAGTGTTACCCTTGTCTGCTCGTCCCAACAATTAGTTTCCGTTCTCTAATTTTATTTTGCCTCCACCAAATTTTATGAACAACAATACCATAAAACACAGATCAAGTGCGAATTTTGGTGGTGTCACTTTTACCGTTATGACTCTTTATAACGTTATATGTAAGCTGGGTTATTATCTGTGTACAATGGACACGTTCCACGTTTATTTTGTTAGAATCACTAGTTCACAGAAGGTCTGAGTAAGATTATATATTTAAAATATTGGAAATAAAGCAGTAGGATTGTTTGTCAAGGTGGTAACAGTTCAGATAGACAGGTTAATAGCTGTGACGGAGCTTGAAGAGAGCAGAGTAGAAAACGATGAAAAACGGATAGACAGCAAAGGGTGTCGAAAAATCTAGATGATGCAATGGCTGACAAGACGACCACGGTGAGGGCAGTAAAAATTGTAATAAACTACGAGGAAAATTGAAAACGAAAATTCCATAATCAAATGGTACAATCAAAATTTTGAGAGATTGCAGGATCTGAACAAAGAGGACCTAAATGGTTATAAAAACGTCCAGAAAGTAGAACGAGGATTTGTTATGTTCGTTTTACTGCTCTCTTTTCTGAGCTAGTTGCTGTATAGGAACTTATGTTAGATAGAAATATACATAAATATTACCATCCCATTTTCCTTGCTTTCTTACAAATTAAGCCTACTGTGTCATACATTGTTATCAGTATTTTCCATAGATCTGATACCCAGTAGTTGAATAGTTTAAGATATTTCTTTTTGGTGTATCCATGGCAACAACCTGCCTCTTTTTACTAATAATATTGCAAAAGAGGGGTAAAGATGTCACATATTTTCCCCAAATATAGCCAAAAATAGAATTTAAATCAACTGGAGGGTACCTTTTCTGAAACTGTTTACATAAATCTATCACGAATTCAAATAAAATCATTTGTCTTTCGTCTCATTTTTTTAAAATAAAATTTTGTAAAAAGCGTATGAAAAAAAGTGATTGTAAACTTTCGACCGTACGATGACATAGAGTTGTTAATTTCTGTGTCATTTGGTGTCCTGTGGAGAGTTGTCTTATTGGCAATTTACCACATCTTCTTATTTTTATACTACAAAAATTTCTGGACATACGGAAAATACGGACAGTCAAACAAAAAATAGCTTATTAAACAGCTTAAATACAATATTGATGTTATCAAAAAACTAGTATTGAAGGCTAAATCAGTGATCAGTTGTCTAATAATAAATTTTAATGCACAATTACTTTCATATTTGAAAAATCCTATGGGGCCAAAATGCAGAATCTATTTCCCTTCCAAAACACCTGCATGAGATCATCCCAGGTTTATTGGGTTTCGCGTTGCTAAGTTTTTAGTTTTCTATGTTGTGTTATGTAGACTTCTGTTAGTCTTCTCGTCGGCTTTCTTTTTACGATATGGCTGTGTCGGTTTGACCTTCTAGTTAGATTGGTATCTGTGTTCTCTCTTTTAAAATTTTACACCCCCTTGCAAAAATCCAGACGCGAACTTCACATAGAAAAATTTGTGTCCAGTTAAAAAACAAATAGTGACAATATATTTTTGCAGAAGAAAAGTTATGAGAATTAATCACATTTTTAGAGAATCGTGAAGTAGTCATTCATATTCGTGAATGGTCGAGTAGAGATCGAAGGGTGGTCGAATATGGTCGCGTAGAGATCGGGTATTGGTCAAGTTGTTCTGGGATGAAAAAAAACATAGAAGTCGCAGTGATCATGAAGCGATCGACCATTGGTCGAAATAATCTTGACCACATATCGTACAGGTTGTTGTTGATCGGGAAATTATCGGATATTAGTCGAACAAAGATCGAAATGATCGAGTACTGATCGGTACACTATTTGTAACCCGACCAAACTCGATCTCTACACGATCCTTTTCCCGATTAATTCGACCGCTACTCGACGAATTCTCCATCTCTTCTCGTGTGAGTGGCTTCTCGATCCTACTCGAATGTTTTTGACATGTCAAAAACTCTCGGGTAGATCGATGACGACCAAGGTAGATCACCCAAACATTCAAGTCGATTGAGTCAGACCAGTCTCCCGATCGCTTAATTTGTCTTGATCGGGATTGATCGAGTTGGTCTAATCGGCAGTGTGAACCTTGCTCTACTCTTATCTTTGACATTGAAAATAGTTCAAACTATGACTCGATCAGTCTGAAACACTCTTAACCCCTTCTAGGCCTACTTTTTTCAGTCTTAACCATACTCGACCAACGGTCTGAACAATACTCGACCTGTCTGAACCATACTTAACCAAATAACCTCTACCTTTTTTTAATTTTAACTGTTAAAATAAATTTCTTTTTTACTGACATGATAACAGCCACACTAAAATAAAGATATACATGTATATATAAACAGATTTTTACACCCTTACATGATTCTCAGATTTATCAAATACAGCTGGTTAAATCAAATTATCTTATATGATAATTTTATTTTATTAATTTGAGAGTTTTGTAAAGAAAAAGTATTTATTTCACCTAAAAACCACACTTAAAGTGAGCGTAATAAAACCTTATTAAGGTGCTTCTTGTTGGCATATTTTTTTAAATCTTAATTTTCATAAATAAAAACTACATAGGTTTCATGGTTCATTCGACAGTAATATAATTATCTTTTTAGTGAGGTACAAACAGTCAACAAAATAACTTATATTGTGTAACCTTATATTAGAAATATACATTTTATAATAATTTGGGATATATTATGTATCAAATTGAAAAAAGAATGAAAAATTAAAAATTAAAGAAATAAAAAATATAAATAAAATTGTTCTTCTGATTAGTTGTTAAGTATACATTAATACCTCCTGCTTATGGCAAACTCATTTTACAGATCACACCTGGCCAGAAAGTAGTAAATTCTAAATAAAGTTCATCCAAAATTTTAATATCCTGTGTACAACTTAAATCGCAAGTCCATTTGAATTCACTAGATAAGTAATACACGAGTTTAAGAAAAATAGGGCTCACTTTTTACCTGTACACCACACCTGTACTGAGGTTATTAAACCTTAAAAAGGGCTTCTTGTTGTCATGTCTTTAAATTTGACAAAAAAAATTTGAAATTTAAATGAAATTAATATTTCTTTTTAAATTACTGCAACTTTGGAACACAGTTCCCTTTTTAAAAGGTTATCAAGGATTGCTATATGGAAGATTGATTATAATGATTATATAAATTCATGGTTTTACAAAACAAAGGTGTCAATTTAAAATTTTATTAAAAAGTAAAATGACAAAAATACTGAACTCAGAGGAAAATCTAATCGGAAAGTCCATAATCACATGGCAAAATCAAATGACAAAACACACCAAAAACGAATTGAAATGCGAGGATATGATTCATGCTTTAAATTTTCTGCTAGATAAAATTTATGTACGTTTCGGCGATAACGTGTATCGTCAGGTAGTAGGTATTCCTATGGGCACTAACTGTGCTCCGTTAATAGCAGATTTATTTCTATATTGCAATGAATCTCAGTTTATGACCAAACTCAGTACAGACCCATCATTGTTATATTTGGTTGATGCATTCAAAAATACCTACCGTTATCTGGATGATATTTTTTCGTTGAATAATCCAGAGTTCTCTAAAAATACTTCCGAAATTTACCTAAAAGAACTTACTTTAACTAAATCTAACATAAACAGCAGCAGTTGTCCTTTTCTAGATTTAGACATTTCAATTTCAAACGGGAAACTTCATAAAAAAATTTACGACAAAAGAGACGATTTTTCATTTCCTATTGTTAATTTTCCTTTTTTAGACGGCGATGTGCCTTTGGCTCCATCATACAGTGTTCATATATCCCAACTCGTTCGGTTTGCCCGTGTGTGTTCTGATGTTATAGATTTTAACAAACGTAATCAATGCATCACTGGGAAATTATTGTGTCAGGGATTTCGATACCATAACACTACAAACTCCTCAGAGTCTGAATTGACCAGTTTTTGTGCTCGACCAGTAAAATCGAGCACACATTTTACTCGACTAGTCTCGACATTGTCTCGACTGTACTTAACTGTACTTAAGTGTACTCGACTAGGTCTCGACTTTACTTAATTAGTCTGATTCAGTACTTAATGATCTTTGTGTAGTCTGAAATGGTCTTGACCAAGGCTCGACCTGTCTCGACCTGTCTTGACTAGTCTCGACCTGTCTCGACTAGTCTCGACTCAGTCTCAACCAGTCTCGACCTGTCTCGACTAGTCTTGACCTTCAAATTTAGTTTTGACTGGTGTAAATCAGCCCATCTAACTAAATTAAATATTGATCTTACAAAATTCAAGCTTATTAGTTAGTTTGATTTATTGCTGTGAAATGAAAGAATTTAATTTTACAATATGTAAAAAAAAAATGATTATATAAGAATTCAGATAGGCATCTTTAATTTTTTTTATAACTTTTTCAAATCAACTTGGATTTTCATCAAACTATGCAGATATCTTACATATATATCAAGCTTACTGAATCTCATTTCATTTAGTTTTTTGTTGTATTGCTGTAAAATTTAAGAATTAAAGTAATCTTGGTATAAAAAGCTAGGATTTGCAATTCGGACAAAATAGAGATAGTACACTTTAATTTTTTTAATAACTTTATCAAATCAACTTGGATTTGCATCAAACTATGCAGTTATCTTACATATATAACAAGCTTACTGAATCCCATTTCATTTAGTTTTTTGTTGTATTGCTGTAAAATTTAAGAATTAAAGTAATCTTGGTATAAAAAGCTAGAATTTGCAATTCGGACAAAATAGAGATAGTACACTTTAATTTTTTTAATAACTTTTTCAAATCAACTTGGATTTTCATCAAACTATGCAGCTATCTTACATATATATCAAGCTTACTGAATCCCATTTCATTTAGTTTTTTGTTGTATTGCTGTAAAATTTAAGAATTAAAGTAATCTTGGTATAAAAAGCTAGGATTTGCAATTCGGACAAAATAGAGATAGTACACTTTAATTTTTTTAATAACTTTTTCAAATCAACTTGGATTTGCATCAAACTATGCAGTTATCTTACATATATAACAAGCTTACTGAATCCCATTTCATTTAGTTTTTTGTTGTATTGCTGTCAAATTTAAGAATTAAATTAATCTAGGTCAAAAAAGCTAGAATTTGCAGTTTGAACAAAATAGAGATAGTACACTTTTAAGCTTTTTAATAACTTTTTCAAATCAACTTGGATTTTATTAAAACTATTTAGCTACCTTGGTGATCTTACTAAATCCCAGGTTGTTATGAAGTTTTAAAATATTTTTTTGTCAAATTTAATGACATGACACTATACATGATTTAATTACATCAGTACACGTGAGTTTTACAGGTTAAAAGAAAGCCCTACTTTTCTTAAACTCGTGTATTACTTATCTAGTGAATTAAAAGCCCAGCGATTTAGATTTAACAGGATGTTGCAACTTTGAATAAATGTTATTTAGAATTTAAAACTCTTTAGTAGATGTGATCTTTTTAATAAGTTTGCCCCAAGCAGAAGGTATTGCTTTATAAATCACCACAAATCAGAAGAACTATTTTAAAAATTTCTAATGTTTCATCCCTTTTTGATATATTTATATAGTGTATATCAAAAGGAATAAAACATTAAAGGAATCATATTAATATTTTATATATACTTTTTCCCAAATTATGAGAAAAGATATATTTCTAATATCGTAGCTTTTTGACCTAGGTTAATTAAATTCTTAAATTTGACAGAAATACACCAAACAAAATAACAACCTATGATTCAGTAAGATCAATATATTGCAAAGATATTTGTAGAGTTTGATGAAAATCTAAGTTGATTTGAAAAAGTTATGAAAAAAATTAAAGTGTACCATCTCTATTTTGTCAAAACTGCAAATTCTAGCTTTTTTTACCTAGATTAAATTAATTCTTAAATTTGACAACAATACAACAAACTTTATAACAACCTGGGATTCAGTAAGAAGAATACATTACCAAGATAGCTATATAGTTTCAATAAAATCCAAGTTGAATTTAAAAAGTTATAAAAAAAATTAAAGTGTACTATCTCTATTTTGGTCGAACTGCAAATTCTAGCTTTTTTTTACCTAGATTAAATTAATTTTTAAATTTTACAGCAATACAACAAAAAACTAAATGAAATGGGATTCAGTAAGCTTGATATATATGTAAGATAGCTGCATAGTTTGATGAAAATCCAAGTTGATTTGAAAAAGTTATTAAAAAAATTAAAGTGTACTATCTCTATTTTGTCCGAATTGCAAATCCTAGCTTTTTATACCAAGATTACTTTAATTCTTAAATTTTACAGCAATACAACAAAAAACTAAATGAAATGGGATTCAGTAAGCTTGATATATATGTAAGATAACTGCATAGTTTGATGAAAATCCAAGTTGATTTGAAAAAGTTATTAAAAAAATTAAAGTGTACTATCTCTATTTTGTCCGAATTGCAAATCCTAGCTTTTTATACCAAGATTACTTTAATTCTTAAATTTTACAGCAATACAACAAAAAACTAAATGAAATGGGATTCAGTAAGCTTGATATATATGTAAGATAGCTGCATAGTTTGATGAAAATCCAAGCTGATTTGAAAAAGTTATTAAAAAAATTAAAATGTACTATCTCTATTTTGTCCGAATTGCAAATCCTAGCCTTTTTTTACCAAAATTACTTTAATTCTTAAATTTTACAGCAATACAACAAAAAACTAAATGAAATGAGATTCAGTAAGCTTGATATATATCTAAGATATCTGCATAGTTTGATGAAAATCCAAGTTGATTTGAAAAAGTTATAAAAAAAATTAAAGATGCCTATCTGAATTCTTATATAATCATTTTTTTTTTACATATTGTAAAATTAAATTCTTTCATTTCACAGCAATAAATCAAACTAACTAATAAGCTTGAATTTTGTAAGATCAATATTTAATTTAGTTAGATGGGCTGATTTACACCAGTCAAAACTAAATTTGAAGGTCAAGACTAGTCGAGACAGGTCGAGACTGGTTGAGACTGAGTCGAGACTAGTCGAGACAGGTCGAGACTAGTCAAGACAGGTCGAGCCTTGGTCAAGACCATTTCAGACTACACAAAGATCATTAAGTACTGAATCAGACTAATTAAGTAAAGTCGAGACCTAGTCGAGTACACTTAAGTACAGTTAAGTACAGTCGAGACAATGTCGAGACTAGTCGAGTAAAATGTGTGCTCGATTTTACTGGTCGAGCACAAAAACTGGTCAATTCAGACTCTGAGGAGTTTGTAGTGTAAATTACTTAAAATTTTTACTAAATTCTTTCATAGATACAAAGATTTGATTAGTAAATTTGGATGTACCTGTAGAAAACTTATTAAAAATGGTATTTCACATCCTAAATTTTACGGTAATATTGTACTTAAAGCGAAGAAATCACTATGTGATCCGTGTAAACTCATCGAACCTTTAAACAAACTTATAAGTAAGGGTTATCGTACCAATATTGTAATTAGATCTCTGAGTATAGACTACATTGACACTAATATCGATTTTGTCATTAGCAAATTAAAACATAACTAAATAGTATCTTCTTTTGAGGCGGGATGTATACAGACACAGACATGTTAATTTTTTCTCTAAAGAAGTCGCTCCTCACTATCCTAATACCCGTCGATACATTTATTGTTGGCATTGCACAAGTCATGTCTTCTTTGACTGTTCATGACGTTAAAATACTAAATCCCTTGGATGTGTTTTAGTTGATTTTAGTCTCTGACGCATGATTTTGTTTTTATTATTAATTGCTTTTAACTAGCTGTCAGTAAATGCGAGCACTCTCAAATCGTATTTTCGTGTTAATTCGACCTGTGGATACTGTTTATAATTCTTTTTTTGTTATTTTATATTAATATGGATCTTGTCTATATACCAACTTTGATTATTTGGAATATCTTTTAATTTTCATAATTCATACTACATTTGTATAAACTTCAAGATTTACCTGTATCATTAAAACCGTTTTTTTTTCAAAAGTGATTATTTTCGAAGGGTTAAATATTTCGCAGTGGTGTCTTGCCATGGCTTTGTTTCGACTTGTTTGTTTGCTTTTTGGCATTGAATGTTTGTCCCTTAAATTACATTAACTGTGCATTTGCATTCAGATATCGCAGATCTAATTTATTCGTTCATAGTGTGTTAATTTACGTTTTTTGATTGAGTTAAGCCTGCCAATTGATATTTTATCAAGTGTTTTTCTATGTTGTTATGTTATGCCATTGTTTCAGAAAAAGGGATAAGGTTTGGTACCATTAAAACGTTTAATCCCGCTGCAAATGTTTGCACCTATCCTAAGTCAGGAATCTGATGAACAGTAGTTGTCGTTTGTTTATGTAATTTCTACGTGTTTCTCGTTTCTCGTTCTTTTATATAGATAAGACTGTTGGTTTTCCCGTTTGAATGGTTTTACACTAGTAATTTTGGGGCCCTTTATAGCTTGTTGTTCGATGTGAGCCAAGGCTCCATGTTGAAGGCCGTACATTGACCTATAATGGTTTACTTATTGTGGTTATTTGGATGGAGAGTTGTCTCATTGGCACTCACACCACATTTTCCTATATCTAAGAACTGTCATAAGTTGCTTTATATACTATTTAACATGTGTATATTTTTTACTTGAGTTATCATTGATATGTTCATAATTATTAATTAACTGTTAATTAAACTTTGATTTTTTGAAAGAAAAAAAGGCTTTTCTACCTCAGGAATATATTATCTTAGCTGTATTTGGCAAAACTTATAGAAATATTTGGTCCTCAATGCTCTTCAAGTTGGTACTTTATTTGGCCTTTTATAACATGTTTGATTCGAGCGTCACTGATGAGTCTTTTGTAGACGAAACGCGCTTCTGGCTTAAATATCAAATTTTATTCCTGGTATCTATGATGAGTTCATTATTACAAAAAAATCTCACTGCATTATTTACTTTACTTAACTGACACTCTTAATCTTTACTAGGCTCAAGTTTAAATTATGAAAATTGTCCAGTAACCATTAAAAATATCTGAAAGGGTCAAAATATTTTTAATAACATGGAAATTATTAGTCACAATTCAGTTTGGAGATAATTTGATCAGCTTGTCTTATTATTTTATTTTAAAGGTTATATATATTTGTAAGTGTTGATAATTATGGTGTTGAAGTTATTATATGTTTATTTTGAAAATTTTAATTGGAATGCTAAAATGAATACATTGATAGTTATCAAATTGTTGTTTACATTTCCAGGTAAAAAAGCTGTTGTTAAAAGCAGTTCCTAAATTGATAAAATACAATAGATAGATACAAAAAATAGGTTAAGCTAGGTTCACACTGCCGATCAGACCAACTCGATCAATCTCGATCAAGACAAATTAAGCGATCGGGAGACTGGTCTCCCTCAATCGACAAGAATGTTCGGGGTGGTCTACCTTGGTCGTCATCGATCTGACTTTCTACCCGAGAGTTTTTGACATGTCAAAAGCATTCGAGTAGGGATCGAAAAACCACTTACTCTAGAATAGATCGAGAATTCGTCAAGTAGCGGTCGAATTGATCAGGAAAGGATCGTGTAGAGATCGAGTTTGATTGGAATACAAATAGTTTACCGTTCAGTACTCGATCATTTCGATCTTTGCTCGACTAATATCCGATCATTTTCCGATCAACGAAAAACTGTACGATATGTGGTCAAGATTATTTCGACCAATGACCGATTACTTCATGATCACTGCGACTTCTATATTTTTTTCATCCCAACCCCACCTCTAAGCGACCACATTCTATCTTTATTCGATCTCTACTCGGCTATACACGAGTAAACATGACTGCTACACGATTCTCTAAAAATGTGTGCAGCTCTGATTAAGTCTCATAACTTTGCTTCTGCAAAAATATATTGTCACTATTTATTTTTAACTGTACACAAATTCCTCCATGTACAGTACGCGTCTGTACTTTTGCAAGAAGGTGTAAAATTTAAAAAGAGAGAACACAGATACCGAAGGAACAATCAAACTCAAAGGTGAAACCGACACAGTCATTGATAGCGAAACACGAAAGCCGACGAGAAGACAAACAGAAGTCTCAATAACATAACATAAAAAACTAAAAACTTAGCAACACGAAACCTTTTAAAAGCTGGGATGATCTTAGGTGTTTCGGAAGGGAAGTAGATTCTGCATTTTGGACCCAGATGATTTTTAAATATGAATGTAATTGTGCATTAACATTCATTATAAGACAGCTCATGACTTTTTTAGCCTTTAAAGTTAGTTTTTACGAACATCAATACTATATTTTAGCTGTTTAATAGTCAACATTTCGGTGTTGACATGAATACCAATAATGTGGTCATTTGTATAAATTTCCTGTTTACAAAACTTTGAATTTTTCGAAAAACTAAAAATTTTCTTATCCCAGGCATAGAATACTTTAGCCATATTTGGCACCACGTTTTGGAATTTTGGATCCTCAATGCTCTTCAACTTTGTACTTGTTTGGCTTTATAAATATTTTAATATGAGCGTCACTGATGAGTCTTATGTAGACGAAACGCGCGTCTGGCGTACAAAATTATAATCCTGGTACCTTTGATAACTATTTAATCGGCTGTTTTTGTTTGACTTGTCCGTATTTTCCGCATGTCCAGAATTTTTGTGGTATAAAAATAAGAAGATGTGGTATAATTGCCAATGAGACAACTCTCCACAGGACACCAAATGACATTGAAATTAACAACTATATGTCATCATACGGTCGATTGTTTACAACCACTTTTTCATACGCTTTTTGATACAATTTTATTTTAAAGAAAATGAGACGAAAGACATACGATTTTTATTTGAATTCGTATGATAGATATATGTAAACAGTTTCAGAAAAGGTATCCTCAAGGGGATTGAAATTCTATTTTTGGCCATGTTTTGGGAAAACATGTGACATCTTTACCCTCTTTTAACAACATCATTAGTAAAAGAAAGCAGGTTGTTGCTATGGATATACCATTTTTTTTTTTATCTTAAACCATTCATCTACTGGGTATCAGATCTTTGGAAAATACTGATTACATACATATGCATGTATGACACAGACTCAGTAAGCTTAATTTGTAAGAAAGCAAGGAAAAGGGGGTGGTAATATTTCTGTATATTGCTATCTAAAACCAGTACTAATCCGGTGATAAATCTCATTTTGAAGAAAAAAACCAGTAAAACTCCCATAACAAATCAGCGTCCTACTTTACTTTATGGAAGTTTTTATAAAAATTATGGTCCTCTTTGTTCAGCTCCTGCAAGTCTTTCATACTTTTGATTTTGCCATTTCATTAGGGACTTTCCGTTTTAAAGTTTCGTCGGAGTACAGTATTTTTGTGATTACTATTTAAACTGCACACACAGTGGTCGCCTTGTCAACCCCTGCATCGTCTAGATTTTTCGGCACCCTTTGCTGTCTATACCTTTTTGTTTGTTTTTTCTAGGCTCCCTTCAAGCTCCGTCACAGCTGTCTTTCTGAGCTCTAACCTTCTTGCCAAACAATCCAACTGCTTTATTTCCATGTGGATATTTTAAATGTTTAATTTTACTCAGACCTTCTGTGAATTACTAAATCTAACAAAATAAACGGGGAAGGTGTTCATTGGAGACACATAGTGCTCCAGCTTGCATATAACGTTATAAAGAGTCATTACTCAAGAACAGTAAAAGTGACACCACCCAAATTTGCATTTGGTCTGTGCTTTATCGTATTTCGCTTCATTAAATTTGGTTGAGGCAAAAATTAGTGAACGGACACTAATTGTTGGGACGTACGTATAGGTACTTACGAAGGGACACGGGTAACACTTAATGCCTCCTCCGCTGCAGCATCTTCGCTAGCCAAGGGTTACGATCCACTCCCGTTCTCTTCACCCTTGGCGGATTGAGCTAACATTTCGGAGACACAAGGTAAGGATTTTTATTGGTTGCAGTAGAAGCTCGCTGCATCCAATCAAAAAGCGCCTATAACATGATCACGTGTAAATGTAGAAAGTGTTTGTAAACAATTGCCACGTGTTTATTGTGCAACAAGTCTTTACCGCACTAAACATACGACTATATTTAGTGACAACTCGAATATTTTTAATCAACTAATAGCAGGTTCTTGTATATGTTTCATGCACAAATGCATGTATGTTGACGTATATTTTCGTTTCCGGCTTTACCAAGTGTGTAGAATCTAGACGTTGCCGTGATTTTACCTCCAAATTGAAGAGTTCAAGTGCAACCATTGGTCAAGAATAATGTATTCGGAATGGGCGTGACTTTAATCTTCCGATAGATGGCGCAACATTGATATCACAAATGTTAGCTCAATCCGCCAAGGGTGAAGAGAACGGGAGTGGATCGTAACCCTTGGCTAGCGAAGATGCCGCTGCAGCGGGTGAAATAAAAAAATATCAGATGTTTTTAAACTGAAATTTTACATACCCGACCAATTCCCGACTATCCCTACGACCACTATACGATCAAGTCGATCTAGTCTAGTCGAATTCAGGCTGAGATCGACTATAGTTGATCTGTTCTAACTAGTCGAGTAAAGATCGTGTAGAGATCGTGAATTGGTCGTTATTATCGAATATGTATTCAATTAGTGGTCGGGTTTAAGTCGTGATGCAGTCGTTAAGCAGTCGTTAATGGTCGTGTATAGTCGGAGAGCAGTCGGGTAGAAGTCGTGAACAGGCCCGATCAAGAATTTGGTCACGCTTGGTCGTGGAAATTTGGACAATCGGGATCATCGAGTTGATCTGATCGGCAGTGAAAACCTAGCTTTAGGTTGGTAAAGACTTTGTCGAGTATGGTTCAGACTAGGTCGAGTATGGTTCAGACTAAGTCAAGCATGATTCAGACTAGGTCGAGCATGGTTCAAACGAGTTTAAAATTATTAAGTACAAATTCAAACCATCAAGTAATGTTAAGACTACAGTCGAGTATTATCAAGTAAATTTCAGACCAATTCAGACTGGTCGAGTAAAAATCAGTACAGTCGAGTACAGATATAGGCCATTTCAGACGTTTACTGGTTTGTTGTGTGTGTTATATTCTTAATTATCAGTAAAGTTTTAATTTTAAAATTGTAATGTTTACGAACTTTGAAAATACTAATGACACAAAATTTGCCAAACTAGCTAATGTCATATATGTCTGGGGTAAAACGAATCAATAGTGAATAGTTAATGGTTAATCGAAGTTCAAATTCTATTATGTAGACAAAGGTTACAATCAAAATCTGAAAGAAACTTTTGCACTAAGTACGTCGACAGGGCAAACGCTACCACTGCCACGCAAATTCACACCTGGTCAAGTCTCAATCTGTAACATAACATATTAGACGAGTATTTTGGTATCTAAAATTCTAAGTCAACCAGAAGGGTAATGATCACACTCTTGCTTTTGATGTCCGCATATCGTGAACACAATGTGATTTGAATTGTTTTTGGTTAGAAAAACCTATTGTTCGAAGAATTTTATTACTGGAAATAGCCAATTTACAGAAAGCGGCTGTATGACTAGAGCTTATAGATATCTAGTAGTAAAATTAAAATAAATTGATGTAAATGTATTTAGAGAATAGAATAGAAAATGGAAAAAATGGAAAGAGCAGAAAACAGCATAAGGCCACCAATTGCTTTGAAACGCAGCGCGAAAATACCACACTCGGTGGCGGCCATCAATCGGCCCTTTGAAAATAAAATCTGTCCCAACTAATTAACCTATATCGGTGTCGTAAACATGTATCATTTTAAGTTAAGGGATATATGTAAAGCCCAGATATATTTTCTTGATATGGCAATACTTTTGGTAGTCTTTGATGTTACCAGCTCTTCAAAAGAGGAGCAAAAGATACCAGAGCGACAGTCAAACTCATAGATCGAAAATAAACTGACAATGCCATGGCTAAAAAAGAAAAAGACAAACAGACAAAAAAAAGTACAAAACACACAATATAGAAAACTAAAGACTAACCAACACGAACCCCACCAAAAATATGGGGTGATGTCAGGTTGTCCGGAAGGGTTAACAGATCCTGCTCCACATCTGGCATTCGTCGTGTTGTTCGTGTTATTACAAAACCAGTAAATAGTCTAATTCGGTAGGTCAAATTCGTGAAAAGGGAACGGGATTGTTGTTACGACATAAGGAACATATTCGATATCATTTTGGAAACGGATATTCCATAACGGTTCACCAACTCGTGATAGCGTCCTTAAAAAGTGGGTTATTTCAATGGTTGTGTTAGATTTTGAATTTTTGAATATTTTCACCCCAATCATCACTGAAGAGACATTCATTGTAGACATGGGCCTCTGGTGCTGTAAAATGGGTACCGTTTATATTACATGTTCAATTACAATCTTAAGAATCAAATGATGCAGTTTGTTTATGCTTAAGTTAAATATCTCTGTGATAAGAAACTTTATCCCCGGCTTAGTATATTTCTAGGATTTTGATTGGTTAACGCACGTCGTTACAAAACCCATAGCCCCTGAGTGTTGCTAACCCATATCCCCGGACGTTGCTACCCATTACATCGGGGAAATTCACGCGCGTTTTACTTAGTTCCATGGTTGTTCCTTATGAAATATAGAATTCTGTAGATTTGTCATGATGTCTATAATTAGATACTTAAGCCACTAACGATTTTATTTTCATATGTCGAATATTTGCACTCATTTTAGTAAATGCATCACTACTCTGCCATATTGTCAATGAATGGGACTACTGACCTAGCTATACAAATGACCCACGTTGACGTCACATCGTCTATGATGTAACTCTCACGACTTCGACCCATTTCACTTTCTCTGTCTTTAGATTAAAAACGTCTTATATTTGTTTACCTGTAGGGTTCTACCAAAGGTCACCTCGTTAAAAAATGTGTCAAAATCCCAAATTTCAATAAAAGATATTTAAAAAATGAAAAAAAAAAACCCCCGTTACTTTCACGTTAAAACTTTGTGGTCGAATTTCTCTAAAAATCGCCAGATTTAGACTAAGACCGGGGATAAGTTCGTTATCTACGTTCATATCCGTAGATATGGATATGTTAACACCCTTTAGTACCCTGTATACCATTTGACTGCGCCTCAGGGTGTACTTGGATACTTCATGGTGTTAAAATATCCATATTTACGGATATGAACGAAGATAACTTATAATATTTAATATAACCTCACAATTGAATAAAAATGTTAGGTTATCAAAGAATTAGTTTTTGTCTTTAAGATAAATCTAATATTTTTAATTTTTTTTTCAGATTTCCTAAAAGTAATGGGTGTAAAACCGAAGTGTGACTGAAGCAGTTACAACATAGCGTCGTTGATTTTGTATTGTTATGAACACAAAAGTCGTTTTAAATGCTGAATAAGTTTTCAGTTATAGTTATCCCACGAGGTCCCGGTGTGTCAGTGTCAGATCACATAATGGACTCCGGCCATCTAGTGATCTGACTCTGACACACCTAGTCCGAATGGGATAACTATTTTACATCCCAGCTGTTTTAGATAAGACGAAAAAACAAGTCATAAAATTTAGTTTAGAACGCCACACAACCATTATAATAATCTTTATACATTATAACATTATAATATTACCTTTTATGAACCCGAACACGATGATAAAATATGAAACAATGTCAACTCGCTCCACTCTTGTTTACAGACTCGCCCCACTTTTCAAAAAGTGTAAAATTAAATTGAGTCTGACAACTCACTTATTTACGAAAAGGGTTAAAACCCCACTGAATAAAGATCTGCCAAATTGCCCCACTCATAAAAATATCTTGCTTCCTATAAGTATGTTAAATATAAAAAAAAAAAGATGTGGTATGTTTGCCAATGAGACAACTGTCCACAAGAGACCAAAATGACACAGAAATTAACAACTATAGATCACCGCACGGCCTTCAACAATGAGCAAAGCCAATACAGCATGGTCAGCTATAAAAGGCCCCGGTGTGACAATGTAAAACAATTCAAACGAGAAAACTAACGGTCTTATTTGATAAAAGAATGAACGAAAAACAAATATGTAACACATAAACAAACGACAACCACTGAATTACAGGCTGCTGACTTGGGACAGGCACATTCATAAATAATGTGGCGGGGTTAAACATGTTAGCGGGATCCCAACCCTCCCCCTAATCTGGGACAGTGGTATAACAGTACATAAGAACGAACTATAAAAATCAGTTGAAATAGGCTTAACTCATCAGGTGGACAAAAATACAAGTAGACGTGGCCGGGTACTTATACATCCCAACAACAAAAAGACAGTGGGAACAGATCTGAGAGTACTCGCAGTTATCTGACAGCTAGTTCAAAGCCACTAACAACTAATAAAAAAATCATGCATCTAAGACTAAACTATTAATCCGTACACATCCAACATCCAATGGATTTAGTGTAAATAACTATTAGTAGGTATCCAGTCGTCCTGGTGTAGTGGTATGTGTCGTGGGTTTATATGCTAAAGATCAGTTGAAATAGGCTTAACTCATCAGGTGGACAAAAATACAAGTAGACGTGGCCGGGTACTTATACATCCCAACAACAAAAAGACAGTGGGAACAGATCTGAGAGTACTCGCAGTTATCTGACAGCTTGTTCAAAGCCACTAACAACTAATAAAAAAATCATGCATCTAAGACTAAACTATTAATCCGTACACATCCAACATCCAATGGATTTAGTGTAAATAACTATTAGTAGGTATCCAGTCGTCCTGGTGTAGTGGTATGTGTCGTGGGTTTATATGCTAAAGATCTTGAGTTCAAATCCCAGCATAGACACTGGATTTTTTTCTACGTAAATCTTAATTGATAATCTTTTCGGTATAATTAATAATAAGTTTTATAATGGATTTTGACATTCCCACCAAAATGTTACAGAACAAAGGAAGGCATGTAAAACAAAGAAACTCAAGCTGGGGTTATCTGGTAGGGGTGATCAGGCTCAGATCACCCCTGGTAGAAGAAAGGAGCTGGGATGTAACTTCAATTACATCCCAGCTCCTTTAATTGTTCTAAGAGGGGTATCTATCAAAATTTACGTAGAAAAAATCCAGTGTATGTGCTGGGATTCGAACTCAAGACCTTTAGCATATCAAGCCACGACACATACGACTACATCAGGACGACTGGATACGAACTAACAGTAATTTAACATACTAAAAGGAAGCAAGATATTTTTATAAGTCTGCCGAGTTGGCAGACCTTTATTCAGCTGGGTTTAAACCCTTTTCGTGAATAAGTGAGTTGTCAGACTAATTGTTCAATTTGATTTTACACTTTTTCAAAAGTGAGGCGATTTGGTAAACTGGAGTGGGGCGATTTTTTTTTTAAATGGAGATATAGTGTGGGCCGATTGGCCAGTGGGGCGAGTTGACATTGTTTGATATCTACTCATCGTGTTCGGGGGTCATAAAGGGTATACATCATATAGTAATATATAAAGTATATTATTATGGTTGTGTGGTGTTCTAAACTAGATTTTATGTATTGTAAATGGTTTTTCGTCTAATTTAAAACAGCTGGGATGTAAAAACGTTATCCCATTCGGACTTGGTGTGTCAGTTTTAGGTCACCCACTGGCCTCCAGTTATCGGGGTGATCTTACACTGACACATCGCGTCCTCGTGGGATAGCTTTTAATTACAATACCGAATTTTGCAGTGATCTCAGTGTATTATTTGAATGCATACACAACAGCGAGAGATATCTCATTTTTGTCTTTTTTAACTTGACATACCAAAATGTAAAATCAAAAAAAACATACTGAACTCAGAGGAAAATCTAATCGGAAAGTCCATAATCACATGGCAAAATCAAATACCAAAACACATAAAAAACGAATGGACAAGAATTTTCATACTCCTGAATTGGTACAAGCATTTTTAAATATAGAAAATGGTGGATAAAACCTGGTTTGATAGCGCTAAACCTCTCACTATGGTAACAGTCTCATCAAATTCCGTTATATTTACAATGATGCGATACATCGTTTACATTTTGAAAGAATCTTTATGTGTTAATCACATCTCATGTTTATGTATTTAATATTATGTTATTCTAAATGTAATGATATATAGATTTTAAAATGAATAATGTTATCTCAATTTATGTCATGTTTAATTGGTTGCTAGTTGAATTGTTTATAACCCTACCCCTCAAAAAAAGACAAAACAAAGCAAAAAAATAAAAACAAATAAAAAAAACCACTTCAATATTTGTAATAATTACAAATCTAGTAAAAACGAATTGTCAAATAAATAATCCAGTGAGAATTTATCGCAAAAACACTATTATATACCAATATTTAAAATAAATTGCTGAACCCCGTCACATCATATCATATCATTAATTTGATTCAGGAAATGTCAAAGAAAAACGGCAATTTAAACGAGGTGTTAAAGTGACATACTTCGAACTCTTATACAATACTCAGAATACTTAGTTTTAAGTAAGTTCTTCAGACGATTTTCATTTACAACGACCCATTAGTGTCACTAGAATCATAACAGTTTGAAAGCCGAATCAATGACGAAGTACATTCCGCTAATAACATTATTCTCTTATGTTTCATAAAAATACATTATTTTGATTGAATAACAACATTATTCTGAAATTACCCTTCATTTTAAAATGTAAAATTCTCGATGATACCAGTTTCCTAAATAAAATGCACTCGTGTAAGTCAATAAAAGAAAACTTGAAGTAAATCGTTTTTAAGGACCCTAGCAAAAACAAATGAAATTATAAGTATTGAATGCTTCTGATAGTATTGTTAGGGTTGTAAAAGTGTTGATCGTGCGCACAGTTTAAGAATAAAGTGCTTGCGCTTCATACCAAATGTCAACGCTTTACACTACAATAACTACTCAAAAAGGATCTTCAATTTTTAGATAAATTTTATAATTATGAATTATAGCCATCAGTAAGGTGCAAAAATGCATTTTATCTTGAATTGTGTTAGTCAAACTGAAATAATAATTTTGATCGCCATACAAGTTATCAACAATCAATTTGGTGGTAATTTGTTTTTGATATTGAACAATTTCTTTAAAACAATACGGAAGCTTGAGTTACTGGAAACAAGTGATGGTAGGAAAATGCGTGATGGTAGGGGAAATGATTGAATCGTTCTATGTTTTTTTCATTTATGCCTTCTGGGGAAACTGTCCTTAGCTTTATTATCCAAAACCTTTCCCGAGGAAGTCTGTCGACCCTTGACGAACACTCGTTGTGGTCTATGATAGTGATGATAGACAAATTGGGATCAGGTTGGGCGTGCACATGTCGGGATTTATATTGTTATTGAATTCATATATGTTTACATGTCAGGATTTATATTGTTATTGAATTCATATATGTTTACATGTCGGGATTTATATTGTTATTGAATTCATATATGTTTATATATATGAATTCAATAACAATATAAATGTATGAAAATAAAGAATTAATTTCCTATTTTATAAATGAATGAAATGTTATGAAAAATTGATTTAGTCTTGTTATTAGATTTATAAAGATAAAGGCAACAGTAGTATACCGCTGTTCAAAATCCATAAATCGATAGAGAAAAATACAAATCCGGGTTACAAACTAAAACTGAGGGAAACGCATCAAACATAAGAGGAGAACTACGACACAACAGAAAAACAATTTTAAAATGTAACACACACAGAAACGAACTTAATATAACAATAGCCATTTTCCTGACTTGATACAGGACATTTTAAGAAAAAAATGGTGGATTGAAGCTGGTTTTATGGCATACCAAACCTCCCGCTATTTTTGCAATGTTAAATATAACATTAGAATGACAACATTACATGACAGGACTACAATACAAATAAATAATAGAACATATAGGACAGAGAAACACACGAATAATAGGTAACAAAAGGTAAAAAAAGGTACCAGGTTTAAAATTTTATACGCCAGACGCGTGTTTCGTCCACACAAGACTTACCAGTGACGCTCAGATGAAACAAGTTCGAGAGCAAAACAAGTACAAAGTTGAAGAGCACTAAGGACCAAAAGCTCCAATAAGTTGTGCCCAATACGACTAGGGTTTTCTTCCTGGGATAAGAACATCCTTATTATTTAGAATAATTGATACTTTTGAAAACAGTAAATTAGGCATATATATTATTTTGGATTTTTTTATATGCATGCTTATAATTATAGTGCTTTTATTTGTCTCTAAGATTGTTGATCAGCATTAAACACGTGTCACAATATGATCCAATCGCAGCTTAAAACATTATCTTATAAGTCATATCGTGTTTATTAATGAAAACTTAAAGTTTTCTGTTTGGTTAATTTTTGTTAATATCAATTTAGCGTGGATAGGTACTTATACATCCCGTCATTGTGTTATTGTGCTAATGGTAACTTTTTGTATTCCAGCTATTCATTTTTGCTTATGTGCATTTTCTTTATGTGATTTTAGTTTTCGTTGTTGACATATTTGTGTGTTTAGATACTGATTAAGGTAGTGATACAATGTTGACTGCTGCACTTCAATTTGACGTTTTTTTGCTATTAATCTAAGACAAACGAGACGATTTTAATTTTGAAATTATCAATCCCCCCTCAATCTAAGTTTCAATAAACCAACTTCACCTGCATATGGTATATATATGTCGTGTACATTTTATCATTTTGTACAGGTTATTACTTGTACAAATATAATTGTGACAGTAATTACTTGTACAATATTTGGTGAGAAAAAGATAATAACTTGTACAACACAATATATTTGGGTTATATTTGTTTCTTCTTTTGCTTTGAATGTTTTATTCAAAAACTCCTTTATTTGGGTTTGTAAGTCTGGGAATTTTTGTCAATTGTTTGGTATTTATCTATTCGTTCTTTTTTTTATTTATTCTTATCATTCAGCGTATGTTTTTTAAAATCTATATTGGGTTTGTTTTTCTTTTCTTTTTTATCAGCTGAGTATCAATGATATTTTTTTTTAAATGTTAGAAGATTAAAAACAAACAACGGACGCAAAGTACAAAGCAATTCTACGTTCACAGTAAACTGACGTACTTTCATTTTGCTATTCAGAAACGAACTTGAATGTGTATCATGACCGTTTACATTTTTTCCTATTTTTAGAAACCTAAGGCCACTAGTGCTTATAGATCTTTTATCATGCAGTGAATACACAATTTAAAAAATTCTCAAAAATTAATTTTTATCTGTTTGTAAAATTATTTCATATTTTTCTACACCTTATTCTCCCTCAGTTTGGGAAAGTGTGTTTAGTTGATACTGTATTTATTGTCCAATCACACTACATGTTCAGATACATTGACTTAGGTAGTGTACACAAAAGAGCAACCTAAATTCTGAAATACAAATACTACCGTGCCACCTTAACAGCTTGTTGCCACATACAGACTACTGGTGCAAAGTGACAAAGTCGTTAAAATCAAGAATAAAATAAAACCCTTCTACCATTTATTGTCAAACATAAATCATGATAAAAAGTTGCATATGTAATATCATATATTGGAAACAAAAGTAAAGCTTGATAAATCAAAAAACCTATTGGTTAGCACAAGACATGACATGACATCTAAAACTATACAAAAAGTAAGCAATTGTACTGCGTTCATGACGTTAAACCCATTGTTCTCTGGTATGTCCAACATTGTCTCTGAATCTTTTCGATTGATGTCGACTCATTAAAACCAATCATGATTCTAACTTTTGTTTCTAGTTTGAATCCAGCACAACTCTTTTGATATTCATACAGTCATTCAACTATACAACAAAAAAAATAATTTCGTCTCATTTGCGAATGAGTTTTTCGATTTCTGCTACATTCAAAACAACATACTGCCGTAAGAAATATCTTTGATGTGCTGTCTTTTTTTAACTTAATTTTACTTCCTTACATAAATAATATCCTTACGTGTGTGGATGTCGAATTATTAAAAGAGTTATTGTCATGCCAAAGTTCATTACATCGATCATGCTATTTTGTTTCAATCTTACACTTTAGTTTTGACTTCTTTTTAGCTCACCTGGCCGATAAGCCAAGTGAGCTTTTCTCATCACTTGGCGTCCGTCGTCCGTCGTCGTCGTCCTGCGTTAACTTCTACAAAAATCTTCTCCTCTGAAACCTATGGGCCAAATTTAACCAAACTTTGCCACAATCTTCATTGGGGTATTTAGCTTAAAAAGTGTGTCCGGTGCCGCGCCCAACCAACCAAGATGGCCGCCATGGCTAAAAATAGAACATAGGGGGTAAAATGCAGTTTTTGGCTTATAACTCAAAAACCAAAGCATTTAGAGCAAATCTGACAGGGTAAAATGGTTTATCAGGTCAAGATCTATCTGCCCTGATATTTTCAGATGAATCGGACAATCCGTTGTTGGGTTGCTGCCCCTGAATTGGTAATTTTATGGAAATTTTGCTGTTTTTGGTTATTATCTTGAATATTAGTATAGATAGAGATAAACTGTAAACAGCAATAATTTTCAGCAAAGTAAGATATACAAATAAGTCAACATGACCAAAATGGTCAGTTGATCACTTTAGGAGTTATTGCCGTTTATAGTCAATGTTAAACCATTTTTCGTAAATCTTAGTAATCTTTTAGAAAAATCTTCTCCTCTGAAACTACTGGGCCAAATTTAACCAAATTTGGCCATAACAATCATTTGGGTATCTTGTTAAAAAAATGTGTCCGGTGACCCGGCCAACCAACCAAGATGGCCGCCATGGCTAAAAATAGAACATAGGGGTAAAATGCAGTTTTTGGCTTATAACTCAAAAACTAAAGCATTTAAAGCAAATCTGACAGGAAGTAAAATTGTTGATCAGGTCACGATCTATCTGCCCTGGAATTTTCAGATGAATCGGATAATCGGTTGTTAGGTTGCTGCGCCTGAATTGTTAATTTTGAGGAAATTTTGCTGTTTTTTTGTTATTATCTTGAATATTATTATAGATAAAGATAAACTGTAAACAGCAATAAAGTACAGCAAAGTAAGAACTAAAAATAAGTCAGTATGACCAAAATAGTCAATTGACCACCTAAGGAGTTATTGCCCTTCATAGTCAATTTTTAACAATTTTCTTAAAATTTGAAGATTTTCAATAACATTTTCCACAGAAAGTACTGTAACGGTTATAGATAGAGATAATTGTAAGCAGCAAGAATGTTTAGTAAAGTAATATCTACAAACACATCACCATCACCAAAACACAATTTTGTCATGAATCCATCTGTGTCCATTGTTTAATATTCACATAGACCAAGGTGAGCGACACAGGCTCTTTAGAGCCCCTAGTTTTTTTTGTTTTTTTTTTTTGTTTTTTTTTTTAAAGTTTTGCTCATATATTTGATAAACAAAAAGTACACACATTTTGAATGTTTATATCTTTAGGTGTTATTCAAAAATTATTTGTTTAATACGAAACGATTTGTTGAGAACATTACATAGGCCAATGTAGAATAATGATTTGTACAAGTTATTATCTTTTTCTTAGTAAAAATTGTACTAGTAATTACTTGTATAATTGTTTTTTTTACAAGTAATAACCTGTATGATGGCTTCATATAAGTAATTCCTTGTATAAAATGTTTGTACAAGTAATAACCTGTACAAAATAATAACTTGTACACTACACGACATATATATGTGGTCAAGTAGCTGGCACAAGGAAGTCATGTTCAAAACTAATGCTAGTAAATTTGTATTCAAAAAGACAACCCGAACACTCACGTACGATGTTTTATTTAATAGATGACCAAAGCAACAGGTCATTGGCCACTTCCAATTTCTTTTATTTGTTTTCTGATAATGGACCTGAAACTGAATATGTTTTGTCGTCTTGCGCTGGAAAATTCACAACATCTGGACGTTTAGCTAGGGACTACGTGGTAGAAGCTTTAAAATGGTCTTATGGGTTTGACTTACCAACTATCATAGAATGTAATGACATTCCGAACAATTGACAGGAAATAGCGTCCCCTAATGTGGCTATTCAGTATCATCATCTTGCAGACATTGCTCCTTACATTCCTGAAATCGATAAGCATGCACAGCTTGATCTTTTGAAAGGAAGAGATTTGATATCAGTACTCGATCAACGTCTTGGCAAAGGTAACCTCCCATATGCACAGAAGCTGCCTTTAGGGTGGGCAATAATTGGTGAAGTGTGTCTCGGGAAAACTCATCCCGCTGGCATTCTAGATTGCGTAAATGTAAACAAGACTACCATTTAGAGTAATGGCCGTGCTACTTCTTAAACCTTGTCAAAATGAATTACTAATAGATACGAACGTTTTCCGTACAACTCACAAAGATGAAAAAAATGGAGCATCAATCGAAGACGATACATAAAAGAATTCAGGTTTTGTTGAAAATTCAGATGGTTGTTGGGTTGCTCCATTGCCCTCCGTGAGCATCGGCCAATATTAGAAAACAACAAACAATTAGCTTTAAAGAGAGCAAAATCTTTTGATTACAGCTTGAAAATTAATTCTACAAAACGAGAACATGTCATACAATTCATGCAGAAAATCATCGAAAATAGTCATGCTGAAAAAGTACGGGGCGCCGAATGGGACTCTTGTGGTTTTGTACTCAAAATTCAATTTTGTACGGACAAAAGTGACTTTTGTTCAACAAAAATAAGTTCAGTTTAACAAAATTTGTATCATACTACAAATTTAAAATTTTGTCATACAAAATTATCTATCAGCGGACAAAAGTCACTTTTGTCATGACAAAATTCATTTTTGTTACAAAGACTTGAATTTTGTTACCTAATTTGAAAATTGGGCGACAAAAGTCAATTTTGTATTCAAATTAGTTTAGTTTGGTTTCTGTGAACTAATTTGCATACAAAATCGACTTTTGTTACACAAAATTGACAAAAATGAATTTTGTCTCAACAAAATTGACAAAATTGACTTTTGTCTCAACAAAATTAACAAAATTGACTTTTGTCTCAACAAAATTGACAAAATTGAATTTTGTCTCACAAAAGTCAATTTTGTCTCACAAAAGTTAATTTTGTCTCACAAAAGTCAATTTTGTCTCACAAAATTGAATCTTACCTCACACAATTGACTTTTGTGATTTAATTTCCATATCAGGTAACAAAAGTCAATTTTGTATGCAAATATGTTTATATTTGCATACCTTTTAGACAAAGTGACTTTTGTCATGACAAATATGAATTTTGTCTACAAAAATGAATTTTGTCATGACAAAAATGAATTTTGTCTACACAAATGAATTTTGTCTACACAAATGAATTTTGTCATCACAAAATTGAAGTTCTCACAAAACAAGTCTGTAGCACATAGTTTTGTAAGACAAAAATGATTTTGTTATGACAGAATTGAATTTTGTACAAAACCACAAGAGTCCCATTCGGCGCCCCGTAAAAAGCGCCACCATTGGCTATATCGTCTTAATGTTGGTACTTACCTATGTTTGGTATATATCACACCAAAAAACCTGACAGTATCAGAGTTGTATTTGATGCATCCGCAGTGTGTAATGGTCATTCATTAAATAAAGTTTTGTTAAAGGGACCAGACCTCACGAACCGCCTGTTACGGATTTTGCTTCGTTTTCAAAAAAAGCAGTAACTGCCGACGTCGAACGAATGTTCTATAATTTCAAAGTCAGTGTAGAGCAACGTAATTACCTTCGTTTCATTTGGCATACTTAAAATGACATTGAAAAACCATTGATTGATTATCGTATGACTGTTCACGTATTTGGCAGCAGTCCCTCACCGACAGTGGCAACTTATAGACTTAGGAAATCTGCTGAAACTGCTGATCAAGATGTGAAGGATTTTGTAGACCGCAACTTTTACGTTGACGATGGTCTATTGTCGTGTCAAAATGTTGAGACAGCTGTTGATTTAGTAAAGAGAACACAAAGTGCATTGTCAAGTGGTGGTAATCTAAGGTTACATAAAATAGCCTCAAATAGCAAATATTTGTTAAGCCAGTTTCCCGTTAATGATCTGGCTAAGAATCTCAAAGATCTGAAATTTGAAAATGAATGTTTACCTTTGCAAAGAAGCCTAGGTATGGCTTGGGATATTAACACTGACTGTTTTACCTTTCAAGTAGCACATGACATCAAGCCATTTAGCAAGCGTGGTGTATTATCAACGATCAACTCTCTTTTTGCTCCAATTGGCTTTTCAGCCCCTGTTTCAGTTCGTGGTAGGACTTCACAAGGACACACTGAATGAGATGACCCATTACCTGATACTTACCTACATCCATTGAAACAGTGGATTAATACGTTACCTGATCTTGAGCAATGCTGTATTCCACGTATGTATAGTGACATCTCCTATGCAGAAGCTTCGAACAAAGAAGTTCATATCTTTTGTGATGCTTCAAAAAAGGCAATAGGTGCGGTGGTTTATTTGAAATTAATTGACTCACACCATGTAACGGTTAGTTTTTTATTGGGAAAGGCGAAGGTTGCGCCTTCACATGGGAATACTATTCCTCGATTAGAACTGTGCGCCTCTGTTCTTGCCGCATAATTATCTGATCTTGTCAAAGAGCATTTGGGTATAGATAAAAGTAAAATGTACTTTTACTCAGACAACAAAAGAGGTTACTTGACAAATGAGTCAAAGAGGTTTCATGTATACGTTGGAAATCGAGTGCGACGAATTCGAGTCTCTTGTGATCCAAAACGATGGAGTCATGTTTCAACTGAAAATAATCCGGCAGATATCACAAGACGAGGAATTAATACTGCTAAAGTTCTTCATTTTGAAAACTTTGAGAATCTATGTGTTCCTAATTTATGCACATTATTTTGATCTACAGTTTGTGTTTTTTAGCTACTTGCACATCTGGGCAAATCTCCTTGTCACTATCAGCATCAACCAACTGATGTGGACCTTTATCTAAATTTCCAAGGGACATGTTATAAAGAAATGCTGGTCCCTTCATCCATATACTATTTGATAACACTAGTCAGAGCAATTTCCTTATTGAAACGACTTGTTAGAAATCTAGCGCATACTAGCAATAAACATGAACATTTAGATGCATACAAACAAGCAGATGTTTTGAAACAAGCCCAATAATTCATAATTCATGAGGTTCAAAGAGAAAATAGACAGTATCAGACAAGGAACATAGTTACATAACAACAGTTCTCTCTCGCAACTATGGCCCATACTTGATGTTGATGATACCTTAAGAGTTGGTGGTCGCTTACGAAATTACAAAGATTGTTCCGATCTTTCAAAGCATCCTATTATCTTACCAAAACACCACCATATATCATTACTTGTTGTTCATGTTGTTCGACACTTCCATGAAAAAGTGGCTCATCAAGGCAGAAGCCTCACAGATGGTGCTATCCGTACAGCTGGTTTTTGGATTTTAGGCAGTCGTCGTTTAGTTTTTTCAGTACTGCATAAATGTGTGATATGTCGTAAGCTTCGTGGTAGTTTTGGTTGGCAGCAAATGGCAGATTTGCCTGATGACAGATTAAAACCATCATCAAGCCATTTACATTCGTCGGTGTTGACACTTTTGGCCCATGGCCCATAGCTTATAGACGCAAACGTGGGATACAAGCTAATCAGAAAAGATGGGCACTTATGTTTACATGTCTCGTCAGTAGAGCAATACATATAGAAGTAATAGAGTAGATCAGCAGTGCTTCATTTATAAATGCGTTGCGTCGTTTCATTGCCTTAAGGGATGAAGTTAAACAGTTCCGTTCGGATAGGGGAACACATTTTGTTGGCAGTGAAAAAGAGTTAAATATGATCACTGAATTTGTTGAAAAAAAGACTCTGTAAAAAGTTTTCTCTCAAAACAACGACGTCTTGTGACAATTTAATCCTCCACACGCTTCCCACATGGGAGGAGTGTGGGAAAGGATGTTTGGTGTTTCACGAAAGATTTTAGATTCAATGTTACTGCGAGAAGGTTCAAAAACTCTTACTTATGAAGTTCTTTATATCCTGTTATTGGAGGTAACAGCAATTGTAAATGCAAGACCCTTGGTCCCAGTGTCAACTGACCTAGAATCACCATGTGTTCTTTGTCCAGCAATGCTTCTCACGTATAAAACAAATCAGTACAATGTTTCTTTTCCATCATTCGGAAATAAAGACATGTTGAAATCTCAATGGAAGCACACTCAGTTTCTAGCAGAAGAGTTTTGGAACTGCTGTAATGAATATTTAAACCGTCTAAAAACTCGACAAAAATGGACCTGTGAAAACAGTAATATGAAGGAAGGCGATTTAGAACTTTTAAGAGATCATGAATGTGCTCGCAACAATTGGCCAGTTGCAATTGTTGAAAAGACATTCCCTATTGGTGATCAGAAAGTCAGAAAAGTTCAAAATCGTGTTGTGCGTGATGGAAAAGCAGTTAGTTATGTTAGACCAATCAACAACCCAGTAATGTTGGTAGAGCATGTGGAACTAAAAGAAAGTGAAATAGACTAATGATTATAATTATAACTCGTTGAATCTTCAAATAGTTAGAACATTTTATAACAGTAATTACAATTTTCATTGATAATTTGTTCATGTTATTTTCAAATTTGTTTATGAATTGGTGATTTCAGTTTGAAATGACACACTCCAAAAATTACGGATCTGTCCGTCATTAGGTCATTATAGTCGCCGTCACGTAAAATTGGCACCATGTTTTTTGTCAAAATTTTCTTAAATATCGACCGCGTTTACTAAAGATCATGTTTTTCAATTAGGGGAAGAAAATACTGTCCAAATATCCACTACTGTCCTACCTTTTATTGTGTTTGCACTGTATAATCCTGACATTCACATAATCCAAGATTATTTTGTATGGTGGAATCCGACATTGTTATTACCGGAAATGTTGCCGTCGAGTTCCACGTGTTCTCCATTTTCTTGTGTCTCTCGGAGCTTTTCGTCATCTTTACGTAAAAAGCGCGGAAATTGAATCATCAATGGCAATGATATTACCGGAGAGTAACCAATGTTATGAAAGGGATCCTCATAGAAACCAAGATGGCGGTATTACAATGTAAATAATCTTGAAAATGTGAAGGTCAGGATTATACAGTCCAAACACAATAAAAGGTAGGACAGTAGTGGATATTTGTACAGGATTTTACTTCCGCTAAATGAAAAATATCATCTTGAGTAAACGCGGCTGATATTTTTTTTTTACGAACATGGTGCCAATTTTACGTGACGGTGACTATAGGTCGAATTTTATTTTAATGTTCGCCAAACGGCAAAGGCCGCAAAGGCAAACAAACTTGTCTATGGTATTCAACCCTCCACAGGGTGAGTTGTTTGTTAAACTGTAGTTTATAACCTTTATCTTTATGTCCGATATACATATTCACTGTGTCTAAACCACACCGGCAAAATTTGCTCGGACTTGATGGTATCTAACATCCGGCACAATGACGGAACACCAATAGACAAAAGAAAGGTAGATTTCTCCTTATTTTTTTATTTTTTTTATGATATCGAAGAATATATATACATATACAACTATTTTCTATTGTGAGATGCAATATTTTCTACAACCGTTCTATATTAACGGAGAAATAAGTCAAAATGCATGTTAAAATGACGAATTGAGTGAACCTTGCCTCGAAATTGTTTAATTTCTCGTTAAATTGTTCACATTGTACGGAAAGAAAGGTACGGTAAGATAGATATTGACACGGAGATTGCAAATTTAGTTATTATGAACATCTCCATAATTGTATCTCTGTGTATGGAACGAAAGAAATAGGTTATGTCAAAATGGAACTGGCCGGTTTCGTCAATGTTGTTACTACACAATCACCCGGTTTCGTCTATATATATCACCCGGTTTTTTTTTTTTTTTTAACAAACAATTTATGAAAAGAAACTTTGGCACGGATCTGAACATTGTCTTTCGAGAATTTAAATATATATTTATTGTAAAGTAAACTTGGCGTGTTAAAATCTATTTTAAACGGGCACTTTTGGACATAGTTAATTATGATAATACACATTTTCCTAATGAAAGGCGTATCCCTTATTTCACTTAACTTCAAACTTATTTTAAATGGAATATAAATACTGAATAGCAAACACTGGTATCTAATTATTTTGTAACATTATTATATTTTCTTTGTTTATAATAGTAGTATGTAAAGATGAAAAATAAAAGGATGTGTTTTGATTGTGCCATAATTTTAATTTACTATACTATATTATATACACTTAGTTTACAATATTTACTATCACTCATTAATACATTTATGCATTCAATCATTGACGAACAGTCCCAAACCGACTATAGTCTATACTGTTCTGCACAAATTAATCATGCATGCAGTCCTGCCAGATTTTCTGGTACTATATATACTGTGTTACTTACGCACTAAAGCGAGTTTTCACACTTAAGCATCCATAACATAGGAGTGAGATTTGTAACTTTCTCCCCGTCTGTTTATTTTCATAGGCATGTTTTTCACATTATTTTTACAGTTCAAATTCATTTTTTGTACAGTTTAAATTCAATTGAAACTTCAAGATAACTTTCGAAAACAATATCTGACAGTTTTGTATTTTCAATGTGAATAAAAGTTGGTTTGCAAAACATGACCGTCATTTATATCTAGGTCTTATTAAGAAGAAGTGACGGTAACCACTTATCCCATAAACATTGACAATGAGACAACTTTCTTTTAGACACAAAAATTATGTTGAAATAATCAAGTTTAGGTCAGCGTATGCCTTAAACAATGAGAAAGACACACAAACTGCATGAAAGCAAGCTATAACAGGGCCCTAAATTATAAATGTAAAACAATTCAAACAAGAAAATTACCTGCCTATTTTATGTTCAAAACGCATATGGTATAAAGCAACCAAAGACAACCATGTAATTACAAGCGTGTGATTCGGGAATGGACTGAGTCAGTGTGTTGTCGAAGACACAAACAGTACAACAAAAGTACAAATAAAAAAAAATGATGAAAAAACCTTAACTCGTCCGATGACAGAGCCTGTATAGTAAATGCGCGATGTGTGCCAAAACTTGTATCGTAGTTAAAATTATCCCTTAAATATAATAAATATACATGTATTCAGAGTTTACTATAAAGTCCATTATCACTGAACTAGTATAAATATTTATTAAATAAATAAATAAATAAATAAATAAATAATCTTTATTTCAAGAGGATGATCCCATTAGTTAAAACTAATGATTAAGGGGCCAGCTAAAGGACGCCACCGGATGCGGGAGTTTCTAGCTTCATCGAAGACCCATTGTGGCCTTCGGCTGTTTTCTGCTCTATGGTCGGGCAAAAAAATAATCAAAATATTGTTCTACTCGCTACGCTCGGCGGTATGTAAAAATTGTTCGAATTACGTCCACTTTGAAATAAACTGAATCCGTCTGTCCGTATATATTGTCAAAATATATTGACCAACGTCAGTGTACGATCATCATAACACAACGGCGACAGTACAGACTCGGTTTTTTTTTAGTAATGTTAACAAAATAATTATAATTGAATTTTGTCGATGACCTGAGACTATTATACTAATTTGTACATAGCAGTATAGTTACAATAAGGGATGAAAAAAAATATTTTAATGCATGGTAGTTGTATAAATCCTACATTCATTTTCTATGTCGATTATGCATGCAAATACAGTTGTCTTATTATCAACGTTTATCCTTAAGAAGATTTTTTTTTAACGATTGTAGAAAAGATTACATACATAGAACGATTAGATTACTTATAAAGGTGTCCATCCTTTTGTGCGAGAAAATTACATATCAATTTTGTGTTTCGATTTTTAAGACCGTAAACTTTAATTTCAAGTTTAAACATGTTCAACATATTTTCCCATAACTCATATAGAAAACGCATATTAAGAGAGCTTAATCTCAATATGCTGTTAAAAAATTTCGGAATGCAAAGTAAATTAAAATATTTGTGTTCTATAAGAGTAGGAATTCAAGTTTTTGCTTATTATTTATTTGAATCTGAGATTCATATAAATAATAAGCCGTTGTCCGGTGAACGAACTTGTTTTCCAACGACCCACAAAACTCCTTTTGAACGTTGAAGTTAAAATAATCAATTATAATGTAATGCGATTATGATTTTTTTTATTTGACCAAACCGGGTTATGCATTTTGAAATCTATGACGAAACCGGGTTGTATACATTGACGAAACCGGCCAGTTCCATTTTGACATGACCCATTTCTTTCGTTCCATACACAGAGGTACAATTATGGAGATGCTCATAATAACTAAATTTGCAATCTCCGTGTCAATATCTATCTTCCCGTACCTTTCTTTCCGTACAATGTGAACAATTTAACGAGAAATTAAACAATTTCGAGGCAAGGTTCACTCAATTCGTCATTTTGACATGCATTTTGACTTATTTCTCCGTTAATATAGAACGGTTGTAGAAAATATTGCATCTCACAATAGAAAATAGTTGTATATGTATATATATTCTTCGATATCATAAAAAAAAATTAAAAAATAAGGAGAAACCTACCTTTCTTTTGTCTATTAGTGTTCCGTCATTGTGCCGGATGTTAGATACCATCGAGTCCGAGCAAATTTTGCCGGTGTGGTTTAGACACAGTGATATTGAAAGTCTAAGGTCAGTCCTTTTGTATTAAATTGTGATTTCAAACGATTCCCGGGAGTCATATCTCACGTCACACTTATTTTGTATGTTACATGTTAAATAAAGCATTCCGATATTTATATGATGGCTATTTTTATTCCTGCATTTATTATACATAAGTCCTATTCAATTTAAGCTTCTTAATTAATTCACGATTATTGATATCACTCTATCAGTTTGTCAAAATACTTTTTGTATGGAACGCCATTAGAACCATATATTTCGGCGTACGTTTTTTCTTAAAACAGTCTGTGTATGGAACGCTTTTGGTGTTATAATTTTGTTATTTGTTACTCAAGATGTAATTTTATGACACTTTTTGATCATTTTTTGTTGTTTAATAAAATTGACATATTTTTCAATGTTTGGAGAACATTGTTAATACTAATTGTACTGTTATTTTGTGAACATTGTTAATAGTGAACATTCTTATTATTAGATTTCATTTTTGTATATTTTCAGTTTTTTACCCTCTCTGTAGGTCTGCAATAAAAGATAGTAACTCAGGTTTCAGCGTATATTTGACATTACAGTTACACTCTTATAAACCTAAAAATCAGGTTCCTCAGAGGTGAGAGAAATGAATGTTTGCTATTTGTGTAAAAATAGAGAGAAATTTGGAGGAAACGCTTTGTGATGAGCCAAATTTTCTGTATATCCTTACAAAAAGCCATTTACACCCCAAAAATGTGGACAATTCAGAATATGGCGCCTATAAAAATGTTTACTTCATTGTAAGAATCAGATTTGACAAACACATCACACAAAAATAGAAGAAATTTCTACACTTTAACTTGATCGTATAATATTCGATTCGAACCCACCACTTATCTTACATACAACATAGGGTGTTCTTGATAGTTGTCTATATATAAACCGGCATAACATATCACCAGTTCGTACATTATAATGCAAAAACTGTATATGATGGTATAATACTAAACTCCTAACAGGAAGGATTGTGTCTGATATTCATATGATGAAGACATAATCTTTCAATCAGTTAAATTGAGGTCTGGGAAAGAGAAAGGTTAATGCGAGCAACTAAACCTATACATAGAGTTTTGTTTTATTTATTATATCAAGGATTTAGTAAATGTTTTAAATTCGGACGAGCATGGCGAGGGAGAATTTAAATGTCGTGTACATGTTATCATTTTGTAAAAGTTATTACTTGTACAAATATTTTTTACAAGTAATTTCTTGTATAAAGCCATCATGCAAGTTATTACTTGTATAAAGCCATCATACAAGTTAGTACGTGTACAAATACAACTGTACAAGAAATTACTAGTACAATTTTTACTGAGAAAAATATAATATAAAATTGAGAATGGAAATGGGGAATGTGTCAAAGAGACAACAACCCGACCAAATAAAAAACAACAACAGCAGAGGGTCACCAACAGGTCTTCAATGTAGCGAGAAATTCCCGCACCCGGATTCGTCCTTCAGCTGGCCCTTAAACAAATATATACTAGTCCAGTGATAATGAACGCCATACTAATTTCCAAATTGTACACAAGAAACTAAAATTAAAATAATACAAGACTAACAAAGGCCAGAGGCTCCTGACTTGGGACAGGCGCAAAAATGCGGCGGGGTTAAACATGTTTGTGAGATCTCAACCCTCCCCCTATACCTCTAACCAATGTAGTAAAGTAAACGCATAACAATACGCACATTAAAATTCAGTTCAAGAGAAATCTGAGTCTGATGTCAGAAGATGTAACCAAAGAAAATAAACAAAATGACAATAATACATAAATAACAACAGACTACTAGCAGTTAACTGACATGCCAGCTCCAGACTTCAATTAAACTGACTGAAAGATTATGATTTCATCATATGAACATCAGGCACAATCCTTCCCGTTAGGGGTTTAGTATCATACCATCATAACATATATGAGAAGAACATAACCCGTGTCATGCCAACAACTGTATTTTAGAATAAATGTGTTTAGTTCCGATGCAAAGACCTTATCAGTGACTCAATATTAACGCCAAAATATGCAATCTTTAATGACTTGACAACAGTATCGTAATTATATCCCTTCTTAATAAGTCTATTCAAAGGTTTTGTAAGTTTCTGAGGTGAATACTGACACCTTTGTGCTTTATAAAGAATATTACCATAAAAAATTGGATGTGAAATACCTGAACGTATTAGAAGTCTGCATGTTGAGCTATATTTACGAATGATGTCTTTATACCGATGATAAAATTTAGTAAATGTTTTGACTAGTTTGTGATATCGAAAACCCTGGTGTAATAATTTTTCAGTAATACATAAATTTCTCTCGTTAAAATCGAAAACATTGTTACATACACGAGCGAATCGTACAAGTTGAGATATATAAACACCGTAAGATGGTGACAAGGGAACGTCACCATCTAAAAACGGATAATTAACGATAGGAAATGAAAAATCATCCCTTTTATCATAAATTTTAGTATTCAGCTTTCCATTAGTGATATAGATATCAAGATCAAGAAAAGGGCAGTGGTCATTGTTAGTATTAGCTTTATTTAAAGTAAGTTCAACAGGATAAATTTCATTAATATACATACTGAAGTCGTCATTATTGAGAGCCAAAATATCATCCAAATATCTAAAAGTATTATTAAATTTGTTTATCAGATGTTGTTTCGATGGGTCTTTGCTTATTCTTGTCATAAATTGTAACTCATAACAATACAAAAACAGGTCCGCAATAAGTGGTGCACAGTTAGTCCCCATTGGAATTCCGATAATCTGACGATATACGGAATCTCCAAAGCGAACAAAAATGTTATCTAGTAAAAATTCAAGGGCATATATAGTATCAAAGCATGTCCAATTAACATAGTTTTTTTGTTTATTGCTACTAAAAAATGACCTAAAAGAGTTTGAACATATATATTCACATTCTGATTTTTTGAATGACATTTTTTACAAATCATTATTCTACCTTGGTCTATTTGCCTATAATAAGTACGACACGATAAGTGGGCTTTACAGACCATCGTTCGCATAATGTAACCCAGTCAATGGGAAACTCAAGCCCCCTTAACATGTTCTCGTCCACAATGTTATGAAAACGATTCTATAATATACATATATATACATGTAGTGTACAAGATGTTAGTTTGTACAAATCACAATTTGTACAGGGGTTTTGTACAAGTTATAAGTTTATTGACTCAGACCTTTTTGCAACAGGTGATACAAGTTCATTTTTTTTTTAAATATATTAGTTTAATATCGTAAATTCAAATGTTTATACTTCAACCTAACATTTAGTGCCATTTGTGTTGTCCTCATACTGAAAATAAGGACATCTGAATGGTTTAAATTCTAATTTTATTTTTTCCCTTATACTAAAATTATATCCATAAAATGTCTTTTTGTATTCTTCTAATGTTTTTGTATCAATGATCATTATTAGACTGTATCATGTAATCAAGGAAATATGATACAAACATGCTTAACAAAGTCTGTGTGCTTACAGGTTACAATACACCATTAGATATTATGGGCGCAGCCATTTTATGAGCATTAACATGGTATTCAGAATTAAGAGTATGGCTAATCCTGATTGGTCGATATGTGCGCCCATAATTTTTTTATTTTTAGAGACTTCGTGCACTCTGCTTTATACAAAAGGCAAAATAAAAATTATTCCGTAGCCCTAAAGGCACTGAGATGACTTTTCAACGCTAGGACAAGACACGTATTTTAAAGGGCAAAATTGATAGGCATGGGAGATAAGTACAAAATACGCTAAGAAAAGCAACGCGACCCTATATTTTTGGGACAAAAAAATACTGTCCTAATAACTTTTCTTTGATTCTAACAAGGTTTCGTTAAAAAAATCAACTTTCTAAAGTCTGTATCTCGAAAAAGGCTACCATGGTCGCCTATGGGGAAATTAATTGTTTATTTCAATCTACATGATCTATTCGTGTTAAGTAATTCATAAAACACTGATAACTTGTACAAACAAATCTGTACACATTATAATTTAAGTAACATTACGATTTATACACAACATATATATAGATAACAGCCAAACTATATTTATTTATCTTATCTCGAAATCAAAATATAAAAGGCATTGATTACAACTTACGTAATACAGTGTATATATATATATATATATATATATATATCAATTTCTATTTATATCTTTTATAAGTATTACATGCAAATTTCGTGTAAAAACCTGCTAAAAATCAATAACAATACTATTGGGGATTTTTTGGTTCAGGTAATTTACGTTCATATACGATTTGTTGCTGGTAAGTGGATTTTCATTAAAGTCTATAAATGTTAATTTATAGATTATAGAGAAACTGTCGTTACCACAGAATTGAAATGATATGGATATAGATTTGTAAGTAGACAAACTCAACTATCGTCTTTGAAAAAAAATATTTATCTAGTAATTTAAACATTTTTAAATGACTTCCGTCTTCACGTTAAAAGGACATTAGCTGTCAAATTCATAATCACCGATTCAAATCAACTTCTTACATAACATTTTTAAATTCTAAACATATATATCCGATTTAAAAGAAGTCAAACTAAACTACTACCAGACACAAGTTGTTTCCTTTTTCCTTTTCGATATTCAAATTTTGAAAAAGTGTCGGGTTACTATACTACATTCGTATATCAGCATTTCATGTGGGTTTTAGATTACCGTAGACACCATAAGGACGATATTATTCTGTTTGATTTCATGTCATAGATGAGAATATAAATAAATCATCGTTTTACCTGCTTTAGAATGATTTATTGTGTGAAAAAATAGTAATCAAAAGAGTTCTTCCCGGCTGCTGCTTTGTGGCACTTTTCAATGTTCTTAAAATATCCTGTTCTGAACAACATTTAGTAAAAATACTAACTTAACCATCTCTTTCCTACCAAAAATGATATGTGTATCACACTCGCAAACTTCCCATATAAATATATAATCCCCTATTGTTGATGCCTCGTTGGTCACTGATAGTAACCTTCTCTTAGTAAACATCGACGATATCTTTACATCACACACACGCCTCTTGAACAGATTTAAAACACTTGATGCGATCATTTCGAAACTTTTATTAAATAGTTCATTATTCATATGTTGTGTCATTCCAGTGATATTTGGAATCGTCGATAAATGGCCATGTTCTTCACTGCAATATGGATTGATATGAAAAGGTTGAGTGTATACGTTTTAATTGGACTCTTCGGACTGTACGAGGTGAGTAATCTTATAAATGAAGATAATTATTTGATTCAGCATTTACCTAAATTGATGTTTATTTTGAATTTGAAGATGCATCGGATTTTGTAGTTTAATCCATTGTATATGATTTTATGAATCAGTTTGCTTCATTCATCACTACAAATACTTATCTTTAATTGCACCGTTATACCAATTCTGAGAAATAATTAAAATGAAATACAACGTCTTTCTCAAATTGTTTCATTACTCTGGTATAAATACAAAATGTACTCTCCTTCCTGTTACACAACAAACGATTAAGAAGAAGCTGCAGAGTGATCATAAGTTATCTGATGCGAAAGCGGTTTTCTATATTTATTTTTGAATTCATTTTATTTCTGACAGTATCAAGTGTTTTGCAGAATTAAACCCAAATGGTTACAATATTATGATTACGGTCTTTATCTTAGTCTAGTCTTGTAGCAAACTTAATACTAAGGACTTGTTACTAAATTTTTTAATAAAGCGTATAAAATAATGATATTATATTTTTTCGGAGTGTTAAAAATTCTTTAGAGGTTTTAGATAAAATACCTTCTTTTGATTACCTTTTAATTCTGTTGACAGTTAATTTTTTTTCTTTTCTTTACACTACACCTCCACAGAATCTTTCCCATATTTATTTAAATGGTCTTTTGAAAAACATCAATGCTTTTTTTTGGCTGTAACTTGTATAAAGCCTTTTCTGTAACAAAACAGGTAATGTGAAGATACGATTGAAGCTTTAAATATTCTCCTGGACGACTTAGTACATATGTACGTTTCTTTGATAAAAATGTATCGGCAGGTAGAAGGTTTTCCTTTGGACACTAAGTCAGGGATTTCGTTACTATAAATTACCTGATTGTTTTTACTAAATTCTTTCATAGATATAATTATTAGAGATTATTGTTAATTCATCGATCCAATGTTTTAATAAGATCTTTGAATGTTTGTTTACATTGGCACAAATATCGATTTTGTCACCAACAAATTTAACATAACTAAATTTACATTCTTTTCGAATGTTTTGTTAATGTAATTACAAAACAAACTTCGATAGTGTGTCTTTCTATGCTGTAATGACAAACTACTGTTTCAGGTTAGGGTAAACTGTTAATTGGCACCTGTTTAAACGTTTTAATTCGCTGCATTTGTTTGCAACTGCAGTGCTAAGTCAGGAATCTGTTTTCAGCGGTTGTCGTTTGTTGATGTAATTCATAAGGGTTTCTCGTTTCTTTTTTTTATAAAGATTATGTAATATATTTGCTATGTCATAATACAATCCAGTGTCTACAACTAATTTACTAACAAGTACATCGTTTGATGGTCAGACAACATAATGACAAGATTCAAGATTCAATATTTTATTAGAGTCTCACCACTTGTAATACATATAATACAATTATCATAATATATACATTGAATAAAACAGTAATTTTATAAATTAAAATACAAGTGCCATTCTATAAAGAATTATGAGAGACTATAGAAATCAATATAAATTATAACTATATATTTATCATGTCTATAAAAACATTTCTATTATGTAAAACAATAAAACTACAATTATCATTTCTATAAAATATTTCAAGTTTATAAAAACATAACCATCAATCAAGCATATAAAAAACTATTTCTTCTACTTAAAATGTTAAAGCAGGTCTTGGCAACCACATCAAAACAATCAGTATTTAAAAAAGATATAAACTTATCATCATCAGATAAAACATTAAAATCACCATTACTTCTTTTAACTTCATAAAATAAACTTTTACGTAAATCTGCATATAAAGGACAGTCTAAAATAACATGTTTCTTCTTCAATTTTATCATCGCTTACAAAGCAAACTCTTTCATCTACAGTTTTATTTTCATAGCGACCTGTTTCTATTCGCAAAGGGGCAACGCCACACCTAAATTTAGCAAATGCACTTCTGTATCGTATTGAAATGTTCTTCCTCAAATACATCTCTGTTTCAAAAATATCTTAAACAATTTATAAGTACGTAATTTTTTTCCAACATTTTGTGACAATATTCTATTATGCCAATTTGTCTTATAATTTTCAAATAAAAAAAATAAAAAATCTTTCTAACTGTGTAATAACATTTTTTATGCAACACATTATCAAAATTAGTGTATAAATCTACATTACATTCTCTATTAAAATTTTGTCATAATTCTATAACACCAGTTTTTCTTTTTATTAATGGCATTTCTAAATGCCCATTGAAATACTTTAAAATTCACCCTATCTGTTGACATAACATTACATCTAGCCCAATGTCTAAAACATGTGTATAAGAACTTCAATTGGTCTATTTAATTACATGTTTATTTAAGAATGTGCAGACATGTGAGAGTTGCTGATCTGTCAATTATAATTACTGTAACAGATGATACGGCCTTAGATAAAAACAAATTAAAAACAAATTAACTCAGAAAATTAATGTCTTTTTACGGCTACTGATTGATAAGTCTATATCAGTTTGAAAACAAATAAAAATGTCAGATCACACAGGTTCATTCGTTAAAGTTTGTCTGCACTGAATATATAATGTCCTACTATGAAAATAAAAATAAAAATGGTCGCACTGTTCTTGTTCTTTATTTCTTACACTAATTGATATGTACACACATGCACTACGAAGTACTTAATGCACTACGAAGTACTTAATGCACTTCAAACGGTTATGAGGATTATTATGCCTCTTTATGAATCAACCATTTATTTCAACACAAAATCCTTTAAATGCGACGGTTCTTTTCTTATTCTCTTCGGATAGCGTGGTTCCATTTGTTCAGTCATGTTTGACGGTTTCTCGATTTGCGGTTGTTCGGTCTCAGGAGTACTTATCGGTATAGTTATTTCTGGCTCAAACAAATCACTGTCATTGTCACATTTTTCTTCATTTTCGTTGTTTGTGCAATCGAAGTTTCGTACTCTGATGTGGTCTCCGAATGACACGTCCATCTTGCAATTTAATATGAAATGAAAGTTGTCTTGGTTGTTTTTTTAACTTCTCCTGGAATCCATTTAATCTTTGAACCAATAATTTCTTGATACCAAATATTATGGCTAAACTCTCATTCTCAAGAACGGAATAATTCTTCTCTGCTGATGTAAGTGTTCGAGATGTATAAGCTATTGGTTTGTCACTGCCGTCTTCCATTTTATGCGAAAGTACGGCCCCTACTCCATGCGGAGATACATCACATGCTCAGACTAATTTCTTTTTCGGATCGAAATTTACAAGTACTGATGCGGATTTCACTCTATGAACGCTTTTTCCTGTTCTCTTTCCCCAACTCTATTTTGTGTCTTTCTGTAGAAGTACATGTAGAGGCTTTAACAAGTGAGACAAATTCGCTAAGAATCTGTTGTAATAGTTCAGCATTCCAAGAAAAGCTTTCAGTTCTGTCACGTTTGTCGGACTTGGTGCTTTATCGATCGCATCAACTTTACTCTCCACTGGATAGATTCCGTGTTTGTTTATTTTAAATCCCAAAATAAACAACTACTTCGGCCATGAAGACACAGTTCTGTTTCTTTAACCGAATTCCGATTCTCTTAAATCTAGACAAAACCTCAGAAAGAGTATTTAGATGTTCCTCCCTTGTTTTACCTGTTACCAGTATATCTACTCGAACCAAAACATTGGGTATACCTTGAACAACATTTTCAAGTGTTCTTTGGAAAATACCTGGGCTGGATGCTACACCACACGGAAGTCTATTGTATCTGAATAAACCCTTATGCGTGTTTGTAGTCACATACCTCTTACTGTCCTCATCAAGTTCAATTTGTTGGAATGCTTGAATTAAATCCGATTTTGTATATTCTTGTCCTCCTCCAAGCGTTGCGTATAAATCCTCAGTTTTAGGAATATTTGTATGGACACCCCGTTACAATTATAACCGACCACAAGCCGCTCATAGGTTTATTTCTAGAATGTGCAGACATGTGAGAGTTGCTGATCTGTTAATTATAATTACTGTAACAGATGATACGGTAATAAAGTGTGGTGAACTTTATAACAGATTATACCGTTGGTTTTTCACTAGCCTTTTTATGGCCAGTCATAGCTTGCTGTTCGGTATGGACCAATGCCACGCGTGTTGAATGCCATACTTTCACATATAATGGGTTACTTTCACAAATTGTTACTTGAATGGAGAGCTGTCTCATTGGCATTCATACCACATCTTCTTGTATCTATTAATAAACATGCATGGCCTTTACTAATCGAGTAAGAATATCACACTGGAAATGTTCTATTCTAAAGATAATTCCCTACATAATCAAGGGTGATCATATTAACCTATTAACATTAATAAATCTTCAAAAACTAGAAATAGAAGAAACAACACACACAGCTTCCTCTGCCTCATGGTGCCACTAAATATGCTTCTAATATTGCAAGTATGGCAGAACTTGGTCGTTATCCAATCTCTATATTTGTTATTTTGCAATCTCTTAAATACTGGCTATATTTGTATAAAGACCCTCTTTTGAATTTTTCAAAATTAGCATATAAGTCAATCGAAGAAGTTGATTGTACCTTTCCATGTACCTTCAATAAACACATTTTTAAGTTTCTAAAATTAATTAATTTTGACCATGTTTGGAATAATAAAGGAACTATGTCAGAAGGAAAACTCATATCTGCAGTGAAAAAGATTTTACAAGAAAGATATGGAAATTATTTTTTCTCATGTTTGTCAGGTGAAAAGCAAAACAAACTACGCACATATTACAAGTTAAAAGAGGAATATAAACCTGAGACTTATACAAAGTTAAATATCCCAAAACAATATGTTAGACAATTATGTAAATTAAGAATTTCTAACCACAATTTACACATTGAAAAAGGCAGATATAATAAAACGCCTTTGGATCAAAGAATATGTACACATTGTATTGATAACAAAATTGAAGATGAGTTTCATTTCATATGTGAATGCAACCTCTATCACGAGGAGAGGGAAAAGTTATATGATGACATTGTTAATATTATACCATGTTTTTGCAATTTAGATAATTTTGATAAATTTAAATATTTAATGAACTGTTCGGAGACTGATGTTCTCACCAGATTTCTTATATATATAGACAAATGTATTTTGATTAGACATTCATCAGTGGGAATAATTGCATAATATTGAAATGTGAGTTTTGTCTCTTGCTTGTTATAAGTGTCAAAATTGTTGTCTGTTATGTTTTATTTTTGTTTTGTATATGTTTTTTATATGTGTTTATGTGTTTCAGCGATGATCCTTTTGTACTGGATTTTATACTGAATAAAATTAGTTAGTTAGTTAGTTAGTTGTTAGACTTATACCTTGAATTTGACATACACGATAACTTCTGTACCAGAATATATGACACACAAGACGATTTTAGTTTAGAAATTATAAATTTCACCCAACTTAGTAGCAATATACCAATTATACCATATAGATATATATTTTCCAACTGATTCGGTACCAAAGGGTTAGCAGCCGCTACTCAGACCTGTAACACGTCACCAGTGTCTGAGTAGAAAGTTTATGAATGAGGGTAAGTTAAATAACGTGACGTCCTTTTTCTAGGAGCCTGTAAATCAATGGTTGTCGTTTGTTTATGTGTTATTATACATATTTGTTTTTCGTTCATTTTTTATAAGTAAAGCCGTTAGTTTTCTCGTTTGAGTTGTTTTACATTGTCTTTTGGGGGCCTTTTATAGCCTATGCGGTTTGGGCTTTTTGTTGAAGGCCGTACGGTGACCTTTAGTTGTTAATTTCTGTGTCACTTTGGTCTCTTGTGGAGAGTTGTCTCATTTCAATCATACCACATCTTCATTTTTTATATTCATCGGAAGGTTTATGAATATCAATCTCAAGTAATACACGATGGTTTGATAGTAGCGTGTAATAGTATTCTTTTATTTATCTTTATGAATGTTACTTTTAAATGTTTAGTCTGTTTTTGGTGATATTTTTGTGTATTTTTGTTTTTCAATTTTGCTAGTGTGCTTTGTCTATATGCTGTTTGTGTTTCTTTGCTACCTACGACGTGGCTCTGTGCTTAAACATCCCTTCATTGTGTTATTGTACTATAGTTAATTTTTGCATTCTTTTCTATCAGTTTTGCTTACGTGCTTTGTCTATATGCTTTTTCATGCTTCTTTGTTAAATATGACGTGGCTCTGTAATTATATATCCCGTCTTTGATTAATTGTGCTATGGTAAAGTTTTGTATTCTTGTTTTTAATTTTTGCTAATGTGCTTTGTCTATATGCCTATTTGTGTTTCTTTGTTGCATATTTGTTTGTTTTATAGTGATTGAGATTGTGACATGATTCTGACTGCTGTTTTCCAATTTTTGTCTTTTTACCTATGTATGTTTTGTTTACATATGGTCCGAGTACATATTTATTTCGTAGTGCATTTCTTTTAAACTATAAATTAAAAATCAAAAAAATGTGCGCATTTTTAATAATATTTTTAGTAAGTTTTACTACTTTTGGGACAAATTATTTCAAAATTCATCGACTCTAACTCAAAAAATGGACAATTCTATGTTAAGGTGGTCTTGAAATCTTTTGAGTGCCTCCGAAGGGCTAATTTTTAATCTTTTCCAGCTGGACCAAATCACTACTTGACTTTCAAATTGATGACCAATATTTTTTACAGTGTAATTTCATTCCCCTACTTGCTATTTGAGGCATAAAACATAAAGAAATAAATTTGGAAGGGGAATAAAACAAATTGGCAAGCTACACACTGTCACACTAAGGACTATATTAAATCAAAGGACGATAACTGTGTACGCGGACCATACCGTACTCAATATACTGTAATTTTATGCGACTGTTAATCAAGTGAAAGGTTTCGCTAGCTATACAACCCGGTTTAATCCATCGTATTTTGCATAAGAACTTGCCTGTACAAAGTCATGATAAGACAGTTGTTATCCATTTGTATGAGCTTTTTATTTTGCCATTTGATTGCTGATTTTCCGTTTAAAATTTTCCTCGAAGTTCGATATTCATTTTTATTTAACTGTTCTTCAAAACTTGTATGACACATTGACAGTAGTATAAGTGAAGAAAGGAGAAGGGTTATGTGGCACCAAGCAAAATAACATATACTGAATCAATACATATATTCAATTACGGTCAACCAAATGATGTTGGTTTCCTTAAATTTTCGAATGGACTTGCAATAGCAAAAGATAACATAAATCAAACCTACAATAACCTTTAAAATGTTTTGTCTACCTTTATCTTTTTACAAAGCCACTCTTGACTACTCGAAAAGACCAAATACTACTATATACTACTTATCAATTAGAACTGAAATTACTTTAAGAAAGAATAATGAGATGAGAATGAGAAAAGAGATTTTATATTTGTTTAACAGATTACAACTGCAATCTGTAGAGTTGAATGTCCAGATAGATCACAATGGAGAATAAAAGCAAAAGACAAATGTGGCAAAACAGTAGAGTATCATTGCCTTTACAACCAAACAGAAGGAAAATACATTGAACTATGTAGACCCGCAAAGGAATTTGTAAAAGGTACACTTTATTAAATATTGGGGCTTCAAGTGGATTTACAGTTTGGAAACCCTGACAAGTTCTATTGAAATTTTACTGTGGAAAAGATAAAAAAAAAATCAAATACAGAACACATTCTTTATTATGTGAACTATTAAAACCTACTATTAAGCCAATTGGTAGTGATTTTTTAAATTTTTTTCTTTTGATATGTTGATATACCACTGCCCAGGTAAGCAAGAGTGTTGAGCGATGACAAACATTTAAAACCCTGCCACATCTGTATCTGCCTGTCCAAAACCAGGAGCCTGTAACTCCTTTGTTGGTGTATATCATATTTGTTTTTCAGTCAATGTTTTGTTCGGTGGAAAGTGGTCTTATTAACAATCATACAAGATCTCGGTATTTCTATTTTAATAGAAATATTCAACACTACAAGATGTGTCACGAACGAAAGAAACTTCACATTAAGGGTCATGGTCAAAAACTTTAACTTGATCACTTTTGTGCATAAGTTCAGAACTCGTTTCTGCCCTCCTCTTTCAATCAAACCTCTTGGAGTTGGTGATAAAACTTGTCATACTTATTCATCATTACTGAAAGATGAATAAGGTACAAGGAAGAAAACCCAGACAATAAAATTCATGGTTAAAATCTAAGGTCAACTGTTACTGTCCAAGTTTATGGAAGGATTGTCGCCCCTAAAAGCTTAAAACCACGACACATTCTACATGAGCCTGTCCCACGTCAGGAACTCATCCATTCGTGTTGATCCTTTGTTGCTTTGTATCCGATTTGATATTCAATAATGGTGGTTTGAACATACTTCAAGTACTTTGGACGTTCATGGCCTAAAGTGTTCATAGATGAAATACAATTGTTTGCTGTATAAGCTTCTAATTCGAATACATGTCAATATGAACAGTCACCTTTCTTTTACACAATGTTCTTGCGAGAAGAATCGTTTAATGGCTGGTTAGTCTATAACTTTATTTTAAACAGTAAGTGTTTTCCAGAACGGTGCCCATGAAATTTTCTTACATTAATGTGATCAGCATGATTACAAATAATAGACCAAACTAGAATACAAGTAATACATGTAAAACCATATCTAAGTGTTAACAACATTGTCAGAGCCTATAGGGTTTCAGTTGTTTTCAAATATGAGAGGGATTATATTGTACCTCGAAATATTACAACATCGTATACCCCTACAACTGTACAAAATTCGACTGTTGATTATGTTTTGCCAAAATATCTATCACTTCATTCCCTTTCATATCTTGACTTACATCTAGAAATTGACAATGAGGGTCGGTTGAAAACAAAACTTTACGACAAAAGAGATGATTTCAGCTTTCCAATTGTGAACTTTCCATATCTAAGTAGCAACATATTCCAGCAGCACCTGCATACGGGGTATATATCTCCCAATTGATACGATATTCCCGTGTTTGCATTTCCTATCATGATTTTCTTGATAGAGGGTTACTGCTCACAAGGAAGCTATTAAACCAAGAGTTCCAAGTGGTGAAGTTGAAATCATCCCTTCGTAAATTTTACGGACGCCATCACGAGTTGGTTGACCGTTATGGAATAACCGTTTCACAAATGATATCGGATATGTTCCTTACGTCGTAACTACAATCCCCTTCCCTTTCATGAATGTGACCTACCGAATTAGACTATTTACCGGATTTGTAATCACATAAGCAACACGACGGGTGCCACTTGTGGAGCAGGATCTGCTTACCCTTCCGGAGCACCTGAGATCACCCCTAGTTTTTGTTGGGGTTCGTGTTGTTTATTCTTTAGTTTTCTATGTTGTGTCATGTGTACTATTGTTTTTCTGTTTGTCTTTTTTTTCATTTTTAGCCATGGCGTTGTCAGTTTGTTTTAGATTTATGAGTTTGACTGTCCCTTTGGTATCTTTTGTCCCTCTTCTCTTTCCAAACGAATGATTTTAAGGTTTGTTGATTAATATCATGAATAACAAGAAGTAATTGTAACAGGATGCTGTTACGAAGTCTCCCAAACAAAGCTCCAATAACTCTCCATTCATATGGTCCCATGTTCATTTGATTTGAATTTTTGTCCCATACAAGATAATAGCACATTCTCAAATTGAACAAGGTAGGGACGACCCCAGGCACTTCCCTTAAATTTCATTTGATTAGCTTTATTGTCCCATACAAGAATATATACGGTTTAGGGGTGGGGATGTTGACCGTTTACAAGTTTTCAAACAAAAAGGGGTGGGGTGACCCCCTGAGGACTTCCCTTTTATTTTATTTCATTTGTTTTATTGTCCCCTACAAGAATATATATGGTTTAGGGGTGGGGATCTGGACCGTTTACAAGATAATAGTACATTCTCAAATTGAACGGGTTGGGGGGTGACCCCAAGAAACTTAAATTTCATTTCATGTGATTTGTTTTATTGTCCCATACAAGAATATATACGGTTTAGGGGTGGGGATGTTGACCGTTTACAAGTTTTCAAACAAGAAGGGGTGGGGTGACCCCCTAGGGACTTCTCTTTTATTCTATTTTATTTGTTTTATTGTCCCCTACAAGAATATATATGGTTTAGGGGTGGGGATCTGGACCGTTTACAAGATAATAGTACATTCTCAAATTGAACGGGTTGGGGGGGGGGGGGTGACCCCCAGGAACTTAAATTTAATTTCATGTGATTTGTTTTATTGTCCCATACAAGAATATATATGGTTTAGGGGTGGGGATGTTGACCGTTTACAAGTTTTCAAACAAGAGGGGTTGGGGTGACCCCCTAGGAACTTCCCTTTTATTTTATTTCTTTTGTTTTATTGTCCCCTACAAGAATATATATGGTTTAGGGGTGGGGATCTGCACCGTTTACAAGATAATAGCACATTCTCAAATTGAACGGGGTAGGGATGACCCCCGGGAACTTCCCTTTAATTTCATTTGATTTGTTTTATGGTCCCATTCAAGAATATATATGGTTTAGGGGTGGGGATCTGGACCGTTTACAAGATAAAAGCATATTCTCAAATTGAAGGGGGTGGGGATTACCCCCCATGGACTCCCCTTTATTACATGTGATTTGTTTTATGGTCCTTTAATCATTTCTGAAGACTGCATGTATCTATCACTTACAGTTTTTAAGTTATATTCATTTGAAAAATTTGGAAAATAAAATCCCATAGGGTTCTATAGTAAACCCCACCCTCCTTTCTACCCCCCAAAATACCCCTTAAAAGACCCCAATGCACAAACGAAAGATTGATGGCTCACCTAGACATATTAGTCTACCCTTTTATGAAATCCTAAGTTAATCTGACAAGCGGTTTTGGAGAAACGCTGCGGACAAGTTCATTTTTTAAAGTGGCGGAAGAAGAAGAATAAAAAAACCTGAGCAAAAACAATAAGTCTCCAAACTTTGTTTGGGAGACTTAATTATACCGCTGACTATACTTCATTTAGACAAGACCAAAAGAATATTTAGCTTATATTCAAGAGATGTGTCCTGCCGAACTGACCTTAATACTAACCATGAACACTTTCTTATCCTGGATCATGTTATCTGTATTTTTTACGGGAAACTTAATACCAAATTTGTTGATAAAAATGATGATTTTTCCTTTCCTATTGTTAATTCTCCATTTTTAGATGCTGACGTTCACTTGATACAAGGACACCATTCGTTAATATAAATCAATATGCAGACATCTTGTACGTTCAAGTTTTTCACATCCAAAATTTTATGGTAATATTTCCTTACAAAGCTAAAAAATGTCGACATTCACCTCAAAAGCTAACCAAACTTTAGAACAGACTTATTCGGAAAGGATACAGTTACGATACTGTTGTCAAGTCATTAAGGATTGCATATTTCGGTATTCATATTGATTCGCTCATAGGGTCTTTGCATTGAAAATAAACACATTTATTCTAAAACCAGTTGTTGGCTTGATACGGGTGATGATCTTCTCATATATTTTATGATGGCATGATACTTAACCCCTAACGGGAAGGATTACACTGGATTTACATATAACGAAGACATGATCTTTCAGTTAGTTTAATAGGGATAAGCTAAAGTCAGCCTTCTGAAGAATTAAAAGAGAGAAATCTGCTACAGATACTCTCCCCCTGAATCTGTAAACTATATAAGTAGTCGAAGTTAAACCTGTGTATAGGTAAATTTGATTATTTGATAATGTCCAATCAAATTTAAGTTTAAAATCAGCCTTTTTATGTTGTTTTCAGATGTCAATCTTAATAACAATCCTTAAGTAAACATTGATACAAACAAAGCAGGCAAGCCAAACAGACCTATGCCTTGCTAGCATTATGAAAAGAGCTGACGTTAAAAGCGTCCCTTCAACACTATAGAGCCACAGTATTGGCTATTAAATATACAGATTTTTTAATTTTAGCATGAAATCTGTCACCATAAGATCTAGAAGCAGCCATATAGTTAACATTGTCCCATCTTGTTATAGAAAATTCAAAAGTTGAGAATTAAAATCTCTTACTTCTAGTATTATATTTCTTGAAGAAGAAAACAACTGTTTGTGGACAAGATTTAAAGATTCAGACTGATAAAAGGAAGTCAAGATCTACCTTGATAACAAATCTGAAACACTTTTCATTCATGTGAATTGCTTTAACGTCACACTGATTTATAGCACAAACAAAGGAAATTTCTTTTAAACAGCTTATGAAAAAACTACTCATCGAAGAATAATTGTTTATTACCTGAATAGAAACGGCATTATCACAATAAACGGACATTGTATTTCCCTTTCTTCGAACCCACACTGAATAAAAAACAATCACAGTCCACAATTTTAAAGAATTAATATGTAAATGTTGTTCAGTTGCGAAAGTCGAAAATACTGTAACGATACCGGACAAACATGCGTCACAAGCGAAACACTGATCTGGTTCTGTTAATTTTTCCATCTTAAAAAGGGAATACCGTTTAAAATCAGCAAGAATTCTGACCACAGTTAAAGTCTCTTTTAAACTCTGGCTAATTTTTTAACACTGATTATCAGAATAAAATTCTCTAAATAAAAATAGAATTCTAGAAAAGAATAGTTTCCCGATTCAACTATCTTTGAAGTTTAGCTTTCCAATAAACGATTGCACTTCTTTTCTGAACACCTTACTTTTTAACAACCAAGCATTAAACAAATCCGAAATTTTAGTAAGCCTACTAAGAATTACGTCTAATGTGATTCTCTCCGTATCGATGATTAAGTACTTTCTTACAAGAAAGAATTTTTTCAGCAAAATTAATACCTCCTGGCCAACAAAACTCCTAAATTCACAAATATTTGTCAAAATAATACACTAATTCTTGTTTCCAAAATGAAACATTTAACCTAAATTATATAAAGTATATAGGTATTTCCCATTTTTTATAATCATAACCACTATAAGTAAGAAAATTAGTATGCAACTGTACTAAGTTTTCGACACTGCATTAAGTGGATTCTATACAATCAAAACATAAGTTACAATGATTAGTTTTAAACAAGGGAATACTACTTTGATCACAAGTTTGTCATTTTTCTTTATTGGGACATTCGTCTGAAGAGTCTGGATGAGTTTGTTTAGTCCAATCTTTCTGCAAACAAGTGGCACAAACGTGATGAACGGTCCTGGCAATTCCACGAATAGTATTTATGATATTTGTATCGAAACCATGTAGTTGATTGGGAAGGTTGTTTTTTCTTAGAAGTTTTACCACTTCACCTAATTCCCTGCGGTAAAAATGTACCGGTTAAAACAGCTCTAATACCTGAGGATCATCATTTTAAGTGTTCTTTTCAATATCAATCTGTCGTAACTTTGCAACAAAAAACAATCAAAATTAGCTGAACTCGATAGAAATATTAAAAAAACAACCTTAAGAAACTTTTAATAAAACTCAAAGTCTACTATACTTTTCTGATTTGTTTTTGCAAAGGTTTGAAATAATTTATAATTCACCTTCAAAAAACTGTTTAAAATTCAGATTTGAATTTTATGTCTTTGTTAAGATATTAAAATTGCTACTAATAATGAGGAAAAGACTGAGGGTTTTAAAATTTATTAACTGTTGTACTGACGAGAACTTATTTTTTTTGCATTTTCTTTACTTTTCTTTTCTTAAATGAATCATCTCAACTAGTAACAAAACTAGAGTCTGAATAAGAATCTGAATTTCTACTAGATGAATGAAAATCAGACACAGGCGTGATATCATTTTCTTTTTATCCATCGACTTCAGGCAAGAAAAACCTTGATGACTTAACTTATTCATTTTACTTATAGAAACTAACTTTGTAGTTGTAAATCATTTTTACTGCTTTCTCCTAAATCAAGACCTATTCTGTTTTAAGATTTTGTAAGATCTGTTATAGCCACATTGTCTTTTTTCAAGTTTAAGCTCAATAACCTCATTTGACTTCTTTTTTCTGTTTTTTTCCTTTTCGCTCATCTCTTTGGATTCGAAAAGAGACCACGACATCGCAGCTCCTGCTTACTCTAGTTGTCTTATATGCTCTCTCATGGTTTTTTTCATGTCCTCTTTTTTTAAAGGTCCTCCTTCTTCTCTAAAAGCTTTTGTGTTTACGATGTTTAAGATTTGTTAGAACCGATGCCACTCTCTCATCTTCCGAGGAATGATCTGGACAAACAATTCCTGAAACAAAATCTTTACCAAATTCTTCTTGTTCCTTTGGTGTCAATGAGAAATAAAAAAAATTAACTGTCATCCATAGTTTTGCTGAAATGAAAACGGCAGGCTCCGTTGTACCAAAAACGATTAAGATTTTTAAAGTACCGTCGAGGAACCGATCATTTGGTCTATTGCTCATATTTTAACGAAACATTTACATACAAAAAATTATGTATACTTCAATAAGGTAGAATAAAAAACTATTACATTTACAAAACTTGGCAAAGTAACATAAACCTAAATTTACTGTTCTCTCAACTATCGAATTTGTTCATCGACGCTTCAACATAAAATTCAAAATTAATATTAAAAATGCTCTCTGAACTATAAAAATTGTAAATTGAAATTTCAACTGATAAAAATAACATAAAAACAACTTTACCCTGTTTACCCTGTAATAACAAATCTTTGAATCAGTTCAACAAATACAATAAAAAAGGTTTTGACATACTTAGAATGACGATAACTAGTATACAAGGTGTGTTACCACCATTGACTTTCATTTGGTGGTATTACAACTAAAGAAGACTTATTTGTTAATTTCAAGCATCAATGTCAAGTTTTGTCATAATCGGTTCAATAGTTTGAGAAAAATCTAGTATATTGTGAGTCGATATCTATAGTGTTTCGAACAAAATTTCTTCGAAAATCCAAATCAAGCCGCATCATGATAGAACGTAGAGTGGATTATTAAAAGATCAAATATTTATATAATCTGCCTCAAAACAGTTGAATATGATACAAAAGACTATAATGATAAATACCACTAATGAACATGTTTGTCTTCACTATAAAGTCACTTTTTGTCCATTAAAACGTCTCATTTTCCTCATTATTTCAACTTTTTAGGCCAATGAATACAAAAGGGCTAACTTTCACTTATTAATACAAGAAATGAATAATTGAAGTATCCAAGCTGAATGCAGCATCCATATAAAAGTTAACGGACTCCATGGAGGCTTATACAAATCTTTAAGTAAAACTTTTATCTAAGCCGTTTTTATTTAAAAAAAAATTAACGAATAACAAAGATGTATTACAGAAACAAACGACAACCACAGATTTACAAGCTCTTGACTTGAAGAGGTACATACATACAGAATGTGGCAAGTGTATTTAACATGTGAAATCATAAGTTCTTAATTAACTGAAAAATCACGGGAAAGAATAGCAACCAATGTAATAATTATACTTATTTGCAAATGATTTAGATTAACCGTCTTGCTACTGGTCGTTTTTCAAGGTTTCATTGCGTTTGGCAGAAAAAACAGCAACTCGACGTCTTCGGTCTTTTAATTGAAATAGATACAGCAATAATAAGAAGCTTGCATAAATTAAAACAATGACATATGTCTTCCTTCGGCAGCAACAAAGATATACCCACCAATATTTTCGGGATATAGAATAGCTAATTAACGAATTGAAATATTACATAACATTCAATTTCCAAGTGAATTCACTTCTCGGACTTCATACAACCATATTCAACTCGTGACCGAAAACACTTATAATTAACTCATGCACTACGCGCATGCATAAGTTTTGTTCGGTCACTCGTCGACTCGAATACTTTTTTCATATTTGATTTCTTCAATTATCTATTCTATAATTCGGAAATGTTTGGTAATGTACAGCACCCAGCAGGATGCCTAATATCCCAAGTGTAGTGTAGTGAAACAAGTCACTCCTTGTCACATTCATCTCACGGTTACGGTTCATTATCCATAGGATGTGTAGATTAACAGTTCTACTTACATCAAGATTAACAACTTTATGCAACATTTGTTCAACTCCATAATGAAAGTGCACCACACGCGGAACATGATCTGTTTATCCTTCCGGATCACTTGAGATCACCCCTAGTTTTGGTGGGGTTCGTGCTGCTCAGTCTTAATATGTCTATGTTGTGTTGTTTGTCTGCTAGTCCTTTCTTTTTTAAGCCATGGCGTTGTCAGTTTAATAGTCTGGAACATCCTAGTATTTTGATGAGTTCTGTTTTACAAACACTGGGTAGATGCCATTGCCTAAAGTGTAGAGGTTTTCTCTCCGATGGTATACCAGACCAGTATTCAACACTGTGTAGACAATAATTTTACAACTTAACATTGTTTGAAAAAAGTCTTCCCCGTGAAATAATGAACGTAGCTGCATTTGGCAAACCCGTAAGGAATTTGTGCATTTTTATGTTTGTTATTAGAGTGTCACTGGTGATCAATTTTAGACGAAATGTGTGTCTGAAGTACATAATTATAACCTGGTATCCATGATGATTTCTTTAACATAATTATACGTTCTAAAATTTCAATTGCTTTGGTATGAGCGTTCCTGGTAGAGGCGCTTTGGATGCAAAACATTGAAGATTGCTATTTTCTCAAATTTATTTCTATTGTAGTCCTGTCATGTAATGTTGTCATTTTAATGTCATATTTAACATTGCCATTAAAACGAGAGGTTTTGGCATGCCCCAAAACCAGGTTCAACCAACCATGTTTTTCTTAAAACGTTCTGTACCAAGTCAGGAAAATGGCCATTGTTATATTATAGTTCGTTTCTGTGTTTCTGTTGTATCGTAGTTCTCTTATATTTGATGCATTTCCCTTAGTTGTAGTTTATTTCTACAGAAATGATGAAAAGAGAGTTTAGTTATTGCGAAACTCCATCCAGGTGTAATACCACTATTGATTTTCTCCTATTAGTCTTTGTTAAATTTGCACTTTTCAAAAAAATGTGCAAAATTTATCTTTGTTTCAAATAAAGAAATACTTGGCATGAGTAAAGTTTCTTCCTGTCCAGTACTATAGAAACAAATTCACATAACATTTCATTGCATATAAGAAAATAACCATCATTGGAAGTTAACCAATCAAATGTCCCCCCTTATTTTATCTGTGTACAAGGTTTAGTCACCATGTAACCTCAAGATTACAAAATTTTCTATAGAAATCCCAAATAAAAAATAATTGTGTTTTGAAATACCCAAGACATATGTTTATGACACAGAAATGTTTTTACTGCAATAAAATGTAGGATTAATTATCTACAACTGTCAAATTCAGGGGAATATTTTTTTAGACCTACTTTCGTGGTATTACACCTCCATTTAAATCATACATTCGAACATATATTTTTTGTTTTAAATTAGACATGAAATATGAAACAGGTAAAGATAATACCAATATTTCTTCTCGGAAGTTAAATTTTGAACAGTATAAAGTAAAATTACAAAAGTACTGAACTCCGAGGAAAATTCAAAACGGAAAGTCCATAATCAAATGGCAAAATTAAAAGCTAAAACACACCAAAGGAACAACTGTCCTATATCTGACTTTGTACAGGCATTTTCTGAAGAAAAAAAATGGTTGATTGGACATGGTTTTATAGATATAGACCAAGTATATTAGCAAAAATTAAAGACAAGAATACACAAATTTACCATAGAACAATAACACATTGACGGGATGTGTAAGTACAGAGCTACGTCATATATGTAACAAAGAAACATAAAAAGGTATATAAACAAAGAACATAGAAAAAATGAAAGACAAACAACTCAAAAGTTTTCGAAGTAACACCAAAAGCCATATAGCCAAAGCACGTTAGGCAGCAACCATTTGATTTTCTGGGGGCTATGGATTTTTTTCCGGAAAAACTTTTTTTTCGCCTTCTGCGAAAAAGAAAAACAATCTATTTTTTTGGAGACAAGTCGAAAACAATTTATTTTCTTTCAACTTAAGCATTACATAAAGTGGCAGCTGAGGGTGAAACAATAATTTTTTTCCTCAGGGTCAAAAACAAATTAATTTTTTTCCCCAAAAACTAGAAACAAACTTTTCCCCCCAAAAACTGGAAACAAACTTTTTTTCCACAAAAACTGGAAACAAACTTGTTTTTCCAAAAAAATCCATAGACCCCCCCCCCCTTCCCAGAAAATCAAATGGTTGCTGCCTTAGCAAAAATGGAAGACAAGAATACGAGAATATCATAAACAATAATGACAGGATGTACTAGTACCACAATTATCTTAGTAACAATAAAAACGAACACATTTTTAACAAAGATGCACAAAAAGGCATATATCATATAAAGCAACCTCATTCATTGCTTTTTTTATTTTTAAAATTTTATTTATTTATGTTAAATCCACCCTCAAACGATTGAAAGATTTTAAGCACTTGGACTGAAAGGCCAGATCAACATGGCTCTAATGTAGAATCGAGCGTTCGACATCAGAATGTAAACTTTACACAGGTAGAGTGATATAAAATAATTTTGTTCGTTCAAATGGTTATTCTTCAATTTTGTGTATAAAAATAACCAAATAATAATCAAAACTGCAAACATGTTTCTATATATCAAAATTCCCATCTATGATATTTAAATGTTTGGGATGTTTGTAGGTCGTAAAGTAGTTTATGCTGGTAAAAATCTTGATGCTCCTCTCTGCTCGGCTACAACATTTATGCCTTTTAATTTTGTATCGAATATGGGACACAGGTGTTTAATACAAAAGTCATTATGCAACGAAGAAGGCCAATTACCTTATCGAGCAAAACAATCAACATCACAAGATTCTGTTTGTATATGTGACTTCCTTAATGGTTATGAATACGTGGATACAAATTTGAGTAGCTCTTGTAATTGCGATCCCTCTGAGGAAGACTGTTCTTGCTACAAGAAACCTAATCCTGATGACAACAAGTTACTCTCTGCAGGTAAAACTATATTTTAAATGGTAGATACGATTACATTTCAATGGATCGAATAATCCACAATAATTTAGTGTCATCAAAATAATTATGAAGGTAATAATATGAAAGTATTTTTTGCAATGTCTTCTGATAACGACAGATTTCTACTTTGCAAAAATTGTCTCTCATAATATTTTAAGATGACGCTTTCAATGATAGCTCTTGGTAATTTTATTCATATTACATGTTCACAACCGGAACTTAAAGATTTCTTTCAAACACATATATTTTGTTTGATGACTTATCGCAAAGGTGTTTCACTTGATCTACATATTTGGTTTTATGCTATGTGAATTCGGAATGCCATTATATCAACGTTTTACTTTGAAATATGAAAATAACGAAATTTAAAGCGAGATGATATGTTATTTGTTTATTTTAAAAATATAAAGGAGTTGACTCAAACACGCTCTCAAAGTAAAAAGTGTACCCGACATTCTCATAAATGTGGACTTGTTTCTGTCAAAAGGCGGGTTGTCGAACAAACCTTTGGATGTGCATGTCTGGCGTCATTCACTAAGCAGAATTATTTTTGGACCGGCTAACTAGCGAACATAAATAACTGGTTTGTGTTGAAATATTATTGTCTCTAGGTAAATAATGAAGTTGAACTATATGCTTGATTAACGCCACTTTCAGCTGAGTGTGGTTGGCTATTTCGTGGTTGTCAGTATGTATTAGTATTATAGGAGGTAGTTGGAGTGATATGAGAGAGCCACGGACCTTCGATTGGAAAACTGACATTCCTTGACAATTGAGGGTTAAGTCGAACGTACCTGACGCGTGCATACGCAAACTGTCAACAATAGGCTAGTGATACAGTAATTGACCTATGTAGACCATTCAACCAAAAAATATATCATGACTCTATTGCTTCACTTATGTTTGACGTGTGCCACGTGCTATATATCATGTTGATTGGTTATCAATTTTTTTTTATTCAACAACAAACAATTGCACTATCTGCAGTTAACAATGTACTTCCAACATTCCAACAGAAGAGCCCTTCTTTGTTAATATCAGAAATCCAGGATTGTTGATTATCAATGTAACGATACGGTACACATTGGCAACAAACTGGGGGAAATAGTATTTGTCGATAGACATAGATTTGTGATAAGTGTAAACTAGAGGCTCCAAAGAGCTGGTGTCGCTCACCTGATTCTACTTTGAAAATTATGTATACATAAATTAAAATCATTACAAATACCCTATTAATGATTGAGGTGAAAAAATTGTTTTAATATTTATCTGCTACAAAGTAACAAGAATTGGCCAGTACCTCATTAGGAACATTTATGTCATGGTGTTTCTTTTTATTCCATTCAGTGGTTCTCTATAAGAAAACAGTTGTATGTCTTTCCCATAGGGTCATATGTCAAAGGGGCACCCAACATGTTTTTCTATAACGGACCATGCTTTAGTGACCCTGATTGGTAGTATTGTTAATAGAAATCTAGATATTACTGGAATCTGATTTATAATGAAATAAAAATAAAGTGTGCTTTTAACAGAATTAAAAGGTTCAAATCAGAGAAAATAAAGAAAAACAAATGCCCAATCTGAAGAGGAAAAATCTGAAATAAGGTTATATGCATACCCATGTAATCATGCTACAAGCACATTCCAGCTATCCGAAATGTATGAATTTCATAGATTTTTACCTGGTCTTTAAAACATTCTTGCTTACGCGTACGTTAAAATGCTTCGGAAAGAGAAAGAGCTACAGAAGCTACAAATAAGTTTTCAATTTTCACTACCAAAAATATGGTGGCCATCTTGGGTGATTGATCGCCTACAAGTAACAACACTTTTTCAGCACCCCGTAAGGTACAATCATGCCATGTTTTATTTCATTCCATTTGATGGTTCTATAAAGGATGAAATTGGATTGTATTTCCAATGTTCTATGTTAAAATATAGAGCAGCCATTTTGGATGATGGATTAGCCTTAAAGTAACCACACTGGGTTTGCACCCCATAAGGAACAATCATGCCATGTTTGGTCTCATTCCATTTAGTGCTTCTCTTAAAGATCACATTTGTATGTATTTCCTGTAGGGTCCTTTGTTAAATTAAATCCTCTCCTGGCAGCCATCTTGGATGATGGTTCCGCTACAAAGTAACAACACTAGGTCAGCATCTCATTAGGAACATTCATGACACATTTGGTTTCAAACCATTTAGGGGTTCTCTAAAAGAACACATTTGTTTGTATTTCCCACAGGGTGATATGTTAAACTAAGTCCTTCTCTGGCAGACACTTTGGATGATGTATCGGCTGTGAAGTAACAACGATTAGTCAACCCCTCATTAGGCACATGCATGCCATATTTGGTTGCATTTCATTTAGTGATTAACACACTTTTGTGTGTTAAACTAATTCCACCTCTGGTGGCCTTCTTGGATGATGAATCAGCTTCAAAGTGGCAATACTTGGTCATCACTGCATTAGGAACAAAATTACCATTTTGGTTTTATTTCATTCAGTGGTTTTTGTAAAGTTTATTGTTAAATTAAATCCTCTCCTGGTAGCCATCTTGGATGATGGTTCCGCTACAAAGTAACAACACTAGGTCAGCATCTCATTAGGAACATTCATGACACATTTGGTTTCAAACCATTTAGGGGTTCTCTAAAAGAACACATTTGTTTGTATTTCCCACAGTGGTTTTTGTAAAGTTTATTAAAATATATATATCATATCTCTTTCAGATTCCATCATCTTTATATTTTACCGCTGAATATTTATATGATTACATTAAAAATTCAATTTACTCGAAAACCAAATATGAATACAATTGCAATAAGTCATTATAACATTGGAGTTGGGTGTTTGTTTTATCCTAACATTTGTTCAGAGCACTTCTTGCTCATAAATTTTATTTCAGTTTAGTTAACATATAAATGATGACAGATTTAATAACACATTTTGTTTTATTCATAAAAATGTATGTAATAATTTTAGAAACATCGTCTTTATTTCAGGTAAAACCTCTATACTACATACTGTACTCTTTTGAATTTTGAAAATGCATAACTCCAAATAAAATTTCAATTTCTTGTATATTATCTGAGACTATAAGTCAAATTTGAAAGTATTTTTTTTAGTATTTAATAAAAGCTTTTCAAAAGTTTCTCTTACACAAAATCGGACAATAATCGTATGTAGTATAAAGGCATAAACTTATATTAAAAATAATAAAAATAAAATAATGCAAATAAAATAATGAAAATAACACTTTATAGGTTAAATGCGTTCGAAAGTGGTTTTCTAGATTCATCTTCAAGAATCCCCAAAGCAAATAATTTGAAAGCCAATGATGTGCAAGTACCGAAACACGTAAAGAGATATGTGACCGAAAGAGAACTAAAATTGTAGCAAAATTCATCTGAGGTCAACTTTGCCTTAGGAAGTAGAACTTTATTTTCTTCATAATTTTTCAGTTTTAAACAGACATTTCAATTAAGTGAAGTACGTTATAAATTATATCAATACCAAAGTACTGGCTACTCGTAGAAGTAATATATTTTATACTTCCAAAGCGCCTTTCTTGATTTACCTACCTCTGGAATGAGTAGGAGAGTTATCATAATCAACTGCAGTCTTGATGTGTAAGATTACACAATGCTTCAAACAAATATAATAGAGAAAAATCAAACATCTGATTTTCAAGAGGTTGAAAAGGATAGAAAATCATTCACATGTACTATTGTTTTGCTGTTATATTTGTTAACTAGTAATTTAAAAAAAAATCTGTATTTCTATTTTAAGATGATAAATGCATTTTGAAGACTGACTCCGCAGACGGAATTGATTGTAAAATTCCCATTATCAGGTAAGATAGGTAAAATATTACAATTATCTTTTGTTCAAACAACAAGTGTTCTTCGAAGTCCGTTACGATACGCTAAATTTATCTAAAAGCTTTGTTATTTTATGTGTTATTCAGAAGGTCAACCATTATTACCTCAAACTAAAGGAGTAGGTCCGGTAAGGGACGATTTTGGCCTCAAATTTCAGATTTATCTGACGAAAGAGTTTTGACACTTTTTAAACCCTTAAGTGTCTATTTCAGTTGATTCAATTAGTTTATGTGAAAGCTTTTAATTGATGTAATCATTAAAAACGCTCCGATTCTAGCTTAAATATGAGAAATCTATCAAATATGCAAAAAATGTCACTTTTCAGATGGTTTTTGTCAAAAATGAAAGTGGTCGCATCCGTGTTCATCCTCAACTTTTATATATGTTATAATCAAATACAACTTACATTTCAATATAAAGAATGAACACAAATGCGGCCACTTTCATTCAAGACGGAAACCGCGACTAAAATTTAACTCAAATGCTAAACTTGTGAATATTTCAGTAATTTAGCATGACTTAATCATGCTAGTACCCGATATATGTGCGTTGTATTGTCAAAAAACAGCCCATATTTATGTAGCAGAAGAATTCTACTTTTCAATAAATAACTAAAAGTTTACATTTTAACAATTTTGTAAAACTGCTATATTTTGGGGCCAAAAAGGGGTCTTACTGGACCTACTCCTTTGTAATGCTTAACCGATATATAAAAGATATGTACTGTAGGTGTCATCTGATTCTTGTAAGTTGTACAGTTAAGGAACTGTCTAAGCACGTGAAGCCAGTTTAGCTCGGTGAACATCCTTTTACTTCAGGTGAATATGCTGTGTTTTATTCAAAATCCAACATATACAAATTATATCGGAAAACCTACTTTATAAGCTCATCATAGATACCAGAATTAAATTTTGTATACACGCCTGACGCGCGTTTCGTCTACAAAAGACTCATCAGTGACGCTCGAATCCAAAACAGTTAAAAATGCAAAATAAAGTACGAAGTTGAAGAGTATTGAGGACCAAAATTTCTAAAAGTTTTGACAAATACAGTTAATAAAAGTTTTTTCAAATACAGTTATAATTCTGGTACCCTTGATAACTTTTTAAGGTTATCTATTCCTGAGGTCGAAAATCCTTAGTATTTCAAAAAATCAAGTTTTGTAAACAGTTAGTTTATAAATATGACCATATCAATGATAAGTTATGTTAGCACAGAAATGCTGACTACCAGGATGGTGATACCCTCTGGGAATTTTAAAAACTCCACCAGCAATTATATCAAAAGGAAATAATAAGTATTATAATAATAAAAATGTTATGTAAACAAGTGGAAAAAAGTTACTAATTAAATTGTATTTCAGGGAGGATAAAGTAGACAACAGCAACATAAATCATATTATCATAGAAATTACAGATAAGAATTTATGTAAGAGTAAGATATGGGAGATATTGACGAGTATAGCTCATATGATATGCTAGCGTACAATTGATATTTGGGATTATGTCAAACATTTACGTGACTTCCGCTCAGAAAACCTTTTTGTGTTCATTATTATAGTTCTGTTTGATAAAAAAAAAAGTTCGAAGATTTGAGTTTACTTACATTTTAACAATAATATAAGTAACAACTACACCATGTCCCACTCGCGCTGTCTTAATTCAATTTTCAGACTTTTATTCTGTTTGTGAGTTGATACCCCCGGTATTCAATCTTATAGTAAACCGGGGCGAATAACTCTCTTTGTTTAAATTGGGGGCTGATACCTAAATTCATAAAACATTTAAACATCATAGGTCTAAAAGTAATGGCCGTAATAATGTAAATATATATCATCAAGAATTAAGTCAACCTTGTGATTTCTCGATTTAACACCAAACGTTTGCTTAATATCCATAAAGAGTGATGGAACTGAAAACTTTCATTTCATGAATTTAATAAGCCTAATTGCGGTTTCTTTTGATATATTAATTGGCTTCACATAGATTCGAATTTGAGCATTTCGCAAGCAGGTGCTGTCTGGCGGTAAAAAAACTATATTTTCATCAAAATTTATCAGACAAATGACGCTTTACATGATGTTGCAGAATGTTTGAATCTGTTTCAACCATATGTCATAACGGTGGTCATATTTGTTGATCGTCATGAATATTAAATAAAGTGCGTAACCTACACATCCGAAAAATAATTGTGTATGATCAAATTTGGTTCCAGTCGGACATTCAAGTACTTATATGGTTTCAGAAAAAAATTATTGTTTAAAAAGGTGACGGACCACGAACGCAAAGTAATTGCAATATATCTGGATGTATTAGGTAAACATTATCAAATCAACAAATCATCAAGACTTAACACATATTACAAATAGTATCAAATACATATTTTATAATCTAGAGGTCACAATGTATAAAAGTTTATGTTATGCTGTAAATTGCTCCAAGACTGTAAGCAAGTCGTTAATGTACTTCACTCAGACAACAACAAAAAAAGCTGACATCCACATAATACTAGTGGTGGACAAAACATAGTATTTACATGCAGTTCTCGTTTTCAGGCATTCTAATCATTGCACCTGCTATCGTTATGGCTGTCATTGGTATAGCTTTTATCATTATAGGTATGTGTAATATGTAAAATAAACTCACAGAAAAGCCAAAGTAAATAAAATTTCACAAGTGTATAATTTTAATGGTATGCTTTGTTAAATATAATCTAATAAATACATGCCTGAAAGTAGACAACACAAAGAAGTATTTTTGAGATCCCGAGCGCCATGCATACAAATAAAGCTTATTTACTCTGATGTCGACTTACTTAAACTTAAACAGTTGTCAGAAGGTTGCATATGCACAAAAGTCTAACATTCAAATAAAAATTATTTTTTTTCAGTTCTTGCCATTATTAATAAAAGCTAATCTAATGCACCTTAAATAAATAAAAAGTGTTGCTATTAGTGGTCAATAATCTAATGTATCTATCCCATCGCAGTCGAAATGAAGGATATCACACTTAAGTCTGTCTCATATCTTGACTTATATATAGAAATTGATAATGAGGGTCAGTTGAAAACATATTTGCGACAAAAGAGATGATTTAACTTTCTTATTTCTATGCAGTAATCTTCTAGCGGCGCCAGAATATATAGTTTATACCTTCCAGTTGATATATTCAAGATATTGCATTTGCTTTCGTTATTTAGCCCTTGGACTTGGAACTTTAGATTCTAAATAATTTTTATATTCATCAACAGAAAATTTAATATAGGTATGTGTCAATATCGAATCAATAACTGCTTAGATGATGAAACACCCGAGGACTAGAAGTCTACAAGCAGTTTTATCTATTCATTGATTAATTCCACATTCCACTATTTTGATGTCCCTTCAATAAATAGTTTTAAAAACTGTGACTAGGTTAGCCAATTGAACGGGAATGCAACGTGAGGGTCGGTCGAGATAAACTGTACGACACAACAAACAGTTTCAATTATGAAAATTATGAACTTTCCTTTAATATCTAGAAACATTCCTGTAGGGAAATTTTCCGGTTGGTACGATAATTCATGGCTTGCAATTCATATTATAATTTTCGTGAGCATTACTGCTAAAAGGTAAAAAGTATGGGTTCTGTTGTGTATTTAAGTTATTTTACAAAATCCTGCATTATTTCGTTGACCGTATGGTTAATCTATCTCGAAGATGGCAGCGGAGATGTTTCAATTGTCACAATACCGTCATTGAGTGCGTTGATGACATAATCGAAGGCGACTTGAGTTACAAATTTCCCGGAACTTAGAAACAAAATTGATACCACTTGGTTAGCATACTTATGGTTTTGATTGCTTACATGTTATCTTTTCCTTTTTATTATCGCAGAATATATACATTAAAAAATAATCACAATAAAGAAAATGTGACCTATTCCTTACTTTATGGAAGGTTTCATTGCTTTTGGCGATTGTTTGACGTTTGTGTGTTTAACGTTGGAAACCACACGTTTTCTTGAATAGGAATAAACAACCAAAGTGTTTGTTTTTGTTCAGAAATGTGTCCAGATACTGACACAGTTATTGAAAACTCTCTTCATGGAACTGAAAAATCAAATGAAATAACAAGTCTGAGGAAACAACAAAATAATACCACAGAATGTAGTTCCGATAAACAGTACCTTGATGGTAAGTTTTGTTCTGATTGCATGTATAAAACTTAGTAATATGAAACTTGATTTTTTTTTTATAAAATTGTTAAACATGTTGTATATACTTGACAGCTTAGTTTTACTCTAAAAGAAGTGAAGGTGAACTTTATTTTGAAAAAAATCCAATATATTACCAAAATCTTCATAAATGTACCGATATTGAAGTATTGGCTTTCCAGACAGTAATTCCACGTGGTCTGTTTTTAAATTTTATCATTTTTATGATACGGTAAGTTCAAACTTCGTCAACAACCTCGAAAGTTAATATGCTTGCGTTCAACAAACACTGAATCAATATTACTTTCGTCGATAATACTTTTAATATTGCAACTAGTTTTGTATTTTTCCTAAATATAGTAGCACAGCTATATTTTGTGCAATGTCAATTTCATCAAGGAACACTTTTTCCACAGTCAGGGGTTCATTAAGGGATGAAAATAAGTTTGAAATTTGTGTTACAATTTAAATAGCTATGAATTTATTTATTTAAGTTGCAGTATAAAAACAATATTGGGTCAATGTCAGAAAAATATATAGTGATTACTGTATCATATTACTACACGTGCCTCAAGGGATTTCAAATCGAAAATAAATGCAAAATATGTGTTTTTGTGTTTTTCAAAACACAAATAATATACAGAATTAATTGCAGGATAAAGACAATCACTGTTAAGTGTCTTTAAATATCAGCTGTATTTGTACTCGGCTCGAAACAGGTGTAGTAGCTCTCTAAAAGCTCGCATACACCTTGTTTCCTAGCCTCGTACAAATACAGCTGATATTTAAAGACACTAAACAGTTATTGTCTATATAGATGTGCAATTAATATATAAAAAAAAACGTGCATGCAAGTATTAGTATATATGCATGCATTGGTTCAATAAAGTTAATTAAAACTCGTTTCATACGACTTTAATAATAAAAGAAAAAAAGAAAAAATAGCTGGACAATCCATATGTGAATTTAGATGGCTTTTGGTATGAAGTTTCTGTCTATCAGATGTACATGTACAGTGTTTAGCCACGGGTCAACATTAAGATTCCGTGATAAATGTGTCCTACTAATCAGTTAGCATAAGATCTGTTTGAAGTCGAGTAATTAACGTACATTTGTATAATTTAAAAATATGAAACAGTCAATATAACTAAATAAAAAAACTGTAATATTCAGTTTGAAATGGATCGTTTGACTGGTTAGATTGGCACAAATTTTCAATTCAACTAGCAAAAAACACCCAACAAACAAAATACATAAAATTATTTTATTGTCGAGACAATTGTTTTCAACAAGAAGTCAAAGTTTCTTTCTTACTTCTTGTGAGCCTACACTTAATTTAATTTATTATACTTCAACAGTGGAGAAAAATAACAGATTCATATATTGATCCTTTTACGTGGTTCCCAAATAGAAGTTCAAAGAGTGAAAAGTTCACAGACGTCGGACCCCAGTACATACATTCGATATGAAATTTTTCTATCATATGCCTTAACAGAAAAGAAACATATTTTTATATGGACGAATCGACAAAAATATACATAATGAACACTATTTGGAAAAGTCAACGTTTTTAAAGTAACATTCTAAATCACGTTCGAAACTTTTAAAAGTGCATTTATTTAATAATTTGTTTGTTGTTGGGTTTTTTTGTTTGGTTTTTTATTATTTTACACAATATATTCCAGTATCCAAATAATTGTTTTGTACACTACTTTGTAATGATTTCATAGAAAACATAGCATTGAGGTGTATTTTCCGGAATTTGCCGAGTATCACCGGAATGCTATAGTGATAACGTTACGGAAAGGCATGTGATAACAGTCGAAGCATGTGATAAACTTTTCAAATCAGCCCGCTAAGCATCAATTCGAAAAATATGGAGTTTACGTTTTTTTAATGCTATTATCATACAGTAAAAATCATATGTTATTTAGTCTAAGTATATGATAAATATATATATTAATCATTGTGATTTAATTCAAATAGTAATAAACAACACAGTAAAGGCTCTTATATATATAAATTTGAATTAATTAACTCGAGTTGATATCAATCGATATCGTTATAAAAGCTATAATAACCAACTTGTGATAATTGAAATCCATTTTCGTTATTTGATTAAAGTATATTTAGTTAACAAAAACTTCCCGAAGGCTTGTTATTATATTGAATTCGAAAAAAATCGATCCGAATTCAAGCAATATGCAACCTATTGACATCTTTCAAAATGATAAGACATTTTAATTTTTTCAATGAAGAAAAGGAGAAGAGAAAAGGAAAAAATCACAAAAATACTGAACTCCGAGGAAAATTCAAAAACGGAGAGTCCCTAATCAAATGGCAAAATCAAAAGCTCAAACACATCAAACGAATAGATAACAACTATCATATTCCTGACTTGGTACAGGCATTTTCTTATGTAGATTATATTGACAAAAATGCTTGAACAACACAAACAAACATAAGAGGTAAAAATGTCACAAATAGGGGTACAGCAGTCAACATTGTGCTATTATCTTAATAACAATAAAAACCTTTTTTTTGCAAAGATAGAGATATGTATCAGTCTGATGATATTTGCTGTTCTTTAGAGACTCTAATTAATCGAAATATATAATCTCTGAAAATTTTGTATTTAGTTGGTGAGATAATTCGAATACAAGTTCCATTTGCAAAGCTGGAATGTTACATAAATGATGATCATAAACTGAAATCAAAATTAGAGAATGAACCGAGAATTTTAGATATGTGTTTTCTTAAAGATCATAAAAAAATGTATATTTTATACATTGATGCTGACAACATCGATACTAGTATTGTAATTCAGCAAATATCAGGTGGAAACTCGTGGAAGCGAATGGAACTTTCAAAACCTCCAAACAGACTAGCAAAATTAGGTGATGACTTAATTGCTTTAATATATAAGGATGATTTCAATATTCTTATTAGGAGATTCAATTTTGAAAACATGGAGTTTGATTTATGTGATCATAGGTACAATTTAGAAAAAGAAAAAATAGGCGAAAAAGGAATTCAAGGAATAGCTGGTATATCAGCAAAACATTTGATTGTATCTAACAGATCCAACATTTTTGAACTGAAAATAGGTGACAAAAAACCGGTGACACCGAAACAATTTTCTATAAAGAAGTCTTTTGATACAGCGCGTCGTTTAGCTATACTTAAAGGAAAAGACACACTTGTGTTTATTGCAGATGAAAATGACAAAAAAATTGTGTGTATTGACAGTGAAGGTAATTACATTGATCAAAGAAAGAGTCATGATCGTGCTCTTCAAAACGTTAGAGGTATTGCAGTGACAAAGGACAAACTATTTGCAGCAACTAGTGAGGGTGTTTGTGTATTTAATCATACGGGAGGGAAATTTGAAGACACAAATAAAAAAGTGAAAGATCCATTTAGATACAGTCCTATTCTGGTGAAATACCTGAAACCTGTAAGTCATGCCAGATGTTTATGCATTGCAGAGTTGGAAAACAAAATATATCTGGGATTATCCTTTGTCATTAACAGGAAAGATCGCGTAATAGTTTTTAGTTTTGATAAAAATAATCTTTCAAATTTCAATTTAACATCGGAATAATTTGTTTTTCTTATACTGAGATATGTACAATTTAATCTTCTTGTTTAATACTGTTGTGTATTGGAATGTTATGATGTTATAAATAGGAGGTGTTTAGAACGAAACTGTTGAATTCCTTAATTACAATATTTTCACCATCTTTAGTATTTGCACAACCACCAATAACTAAAATGTGTGTTAACCATTCTTTTCCACTTCAAATAAAAGAAAAGACTTGAAAAGTAAAGTAAACATAAAAAAGACCCCGAAAAAATAGTGTTAGTTAATTTTCGAAAAAAGGTAACGGTGTGTTGTGCTGTACTAGTATTAAATGTGAAAAAAATAAAGTATGCTTTACACCACCCATGAGACGATACCTCTGTTGGTGGACTAAAGCATGCTCTGGCATATGTAAATACCTTTATTGCCTTTATGAAATTTGCTGCTATAACATTTTGGGAATTAATCTAAATTAAGTTGACTTGATTTGATTTTTGTTGATTCATGTCACTTTTAAACACCGCATTTAGGCGGCGGCCAGTTTTTATTGCTGGAGGAAGCCGGAGTGCCCGGAGAAACCCACCAACCTTCGAAAGGAAAACTGACAATCCTAGTCAATTAAGATTGGATTCGAGTGAACCCGCATGAGCGCGATTCGAACCCACAACCTCAGTGTTGACTGTTTAGTGATTAATCTAAATTAAGGGTCATATCTCCCTAATATGTCTTTTAATAAGTCGAAATAAACTGTCAACCCCCTGACTAGAAACAAAGCAATAACAGACAAACAAAACAACACAAAACATAATAAAATAAATATAAAATATAAAGACTAAGCAATGCAACTAATAACTGGGGATGATATAAGTTGTTCCAGAAGGATAATCAGTTCCTGCTCCATATGTGTCACCCGTTGGGTAGCAATTAAAAGTTAGGAAAAAACTTAAAATTGACACGCATAATTTTAAACCACCCAACAACTGGAAGTGTTTAATGACCTTGACTGGATATGCATCCCTCGCACGGTCGGTTTTACCTCGCTCTTTTCCTTCCTGTCTAATAAATAAGACTTACTACAAATGTATATGTGTTATGTATGTGTATATTTTTGGAAAGAGCATTCTCCATAGATTTCATTTTCAATAGTAGTAAAGGTGAAGTATAATCTTTTTTTGGTGTAATCATGGCAACAATCTGCATATATTTGATACAAAATATTGCAAAAATGGGGGGGGGGGGGGTGAAAATTTTTAATTGTTAAGCAATAAGAGTTGTACCTTTTGCTGAAACCATAGAAATTTATCTTTCAAGAGGTCCTAAAAAACATATGCATTTCTACTATTTTTCCATAGAATTGAATTGAATAGATCGAGCGTCAAATCTTTGTTAAAAAGCACTACAATAATTTCTGGACCTATGGGCTATGGGCGGTACGGATAGGAAAATACGGACTGTCAAACAGAAAATTGGTATATAAAACACGCTTAAAATAATCTAAATGTTCATATAAACCCACATTGAAGGCTATGTTATTCTTCAACTACGTAAAAATCAAATTAATTGTACAAAATTTAAAATATGCACTATGCGTAACACTATGCAGTGCTTATACAATAACTGTAATATTCAATATAATTTTTATCTACAAAAGGACATATATACAAATGGACATTAAAGTTATTATATGTATTATAGTTAAACTTGCAGATTTATAATTGTTACATCGTGACTTAGTACATACATGTTTTGGCATTAAAGAAAACCTATACTTTTGGCAGGTGGTCAGTTAGTTCACATTTATTGCTTTATATTGAATGAACTTCAATGCTAAGATATGGGTGGTCAGTTAAGTCATGTCTATAGAAGTATTTAAAGGCTTAAGCTATTGAAGCAAAAGTAATGTCCACCGTTTATAACTTTTGTCATCGTGTAGTGGTCAGTTAAGTCACGTTTGTAGAAGTATTAAAAGGCTTAAGGTATTGAAGAAAAAGAAATGTCCACTGTTTATAACTTTTTAACATATCGCTTCCGGCCTTCTAAAAGTTAGTACCCTTCGACATTCTTTCTAAATTTAAGTCACTTTTGTAGAAGTATAAAAGCACTGTCTTTTTTCAGACAGTCCAGATTCTAACTTGATCAGTTAATAAAGAAACGTTTGTACCAGTTCAGCCATCGTTTGCTTTTATACTTGTGCCTTGACTAATTTGTTGGCTTGCTGTCGAACTTGACTTTTCGAGAGTCTAACATATGGCCATATTGCGAAACTAACCTTCTTACTGTTACCTTGTGTTGCTCATTTAAGTACAAACCCGTAGTTAAGTCACATTCGGTGTGTCACATGCGGGGAAAAGGGGACGAGATTGTAGGTACGACAACTGGAACACTTTCGCCGACATCTCTGATACAGATATTCCATAAGGCTCAACCAACTCTTGAAGTCGTCCGCGATTTCAACTTCACTACTTTGAACTCTTTGTTTAGTAGCAGCTTCCCTTTGAGCAGCAACCCTCTATCAAGGAAATCATAATACGAAATACAATCCCCCTAGCATATCGTATTAATTTTGAGATATTTTCTCCGTATTCAAGCGCTGATAGAATCCAATATCTAACATTTGAAGGAATTGATGCGTTCAACATAGTCGCCAAATTTTAAATTATTCATGTAGAGAACATCATCTGAATGTAATTTAAAAGGATACTGCTAACTTGTTTTCCTTCTTCTTAATCAGTTCTTGAATGAAGTCAGCCTCATGTGAATTAAGGCACAAGTTGGTAAAAAGAGGAGTATAGTTGGTTTCCATGTAAATGCCTATTATTAGTGGAAAAACACGTACAAAAATGTATTGGATAATATTGCAAGATCAAGATGTCAAACATTGTACATACTGTAAAAGATCCTTGGATTTTTCAAGTATCCACATCTGGTTCATGCCACCTTTAGAATAGGTAATTCATAAGAACTTTGATAATAGCTATAAAAGGTACCATGCATGCAATTTAATACGCCAGACGCTCGTTCCGTCTTCATAAGACTCATCAGTAAATCTCAGATCAAAATAGTTATAAATCCAAACAAGCACAAAAATGAAGAGCATGGAGGACGAAAAATTCAAAAAAAGGACTAGTGAGGTAAATATCTATCAAAGGTACCATGCTTATAATTTAATACGGCAGACGCGCTTTTCGTCTACATATAACTCATTAGTGACGTCAGATCAAAATAGTTATAAAGCCAAACAAGTTCAAAGTTGAAGAGCATTCAGGACCCAAAATTTCAAAAATTTGTACCAAATACGGCTAAGGTAACGTATGCATGGGATAAGAAAATACTAAGCATCTCGAAAAAATCATATTTTGGACAACAGGAAATTTATATTAAAAAAAATTGACCATATAATTGATATTCATGTTTACCCCGAAATACTGACTACTGGGTTGGTGATACCCTCGAAGACGAAACGTCCACCAGCAGTGGCTTCAACCCAGTGATGTAAATAGCTTATTTTGATAGAATTGATGTCAAAAATATAGAAAGAGGTTTCATGGAGAAATTGGAAGACCCAGCATTATTACGTTGTTAGTAAAGCCACTTAAAGGTATTGAATCTAATGAAGGAAGATCCAGTTCTTCATCTTTGGCTGAATTCCAAAGTAACATATAACAGACCTATGATAACCCATGATTTCCTACTTGGTAAATTTCGTGGGGGTATATGTTGAGTTTTTAAGTGAATTGTCATTACCTAATTCATTTATCAAGCAGTTGATGTAATGTGATTAACACACAAAAACCAATGTTGTTTGGGGCTTTATTTTCGGGGAAAATATCGGTAACATATGTGTCATGGAGCTGATTTGCAAAATGTGTGTCTTTTAAGATAGATTTAGCATAAGTAAATCCATTATTCTTAAACTCTGATTAGTATCATGACCTTAAAACCTTAATCAATTCGAAAGGAGTATCTACGTCCTCTTTCTCGCATTCAACCCATTGCCTGGAAAATTCCTTGACTAAATCCGTCAGTATTTTGAAGTTGTGTTTCCCATTGATGTATTTGGGCTCATACTATTTTGAACTTTTGGATAACGCATTTCGACCAAAGTGTTGTTGCCAGTGTTTAGGCTACCAATAATAACCTGGGAAGTCGTATAATATATGAATCACAGGTGCGATCAAGAGATTTAGTCTTACTTGAAGTCGTCAATATTGAAATCTTGCAACATGTGTTTGTAATTCAATACTTTAAAAGTAGCAATTGGGTTGGTATAGGTATAAGAAATGATAGGTACAGACTGATCTTCATTTTCGGATGCATTTTTTTGGGATGCATTTTCGGGTCTGATTCATGATGAAGGATATTGGGTTCTATAAACAGTTTCGTATAAAAAAAACTAGGGGTTATTCCCCGACTAAAAATAACCATGGAGGGAAACCCCTGTTTATTTACTCAATTGGTGAAAAAGTATCATGTTTTTTGTATTTGATTGTAAAAATTAGTTAATTAGCTTTCAATTAAAACAGGTTTAATGATTGAAATAATTTAAAAAATTATATTAACTTTACATGTTTTGAGGGGAGACAACACTGTAAACATCCTATTTTTTTGGCAGTGAAAATTGAAAACTTATTTGCAGCCACTGTAGCTCTTTTCGGAGCAGGAAACCGTACCCTGAAACAAGATTTTTTTGAAAGGCCAGGTAAAAACCTACAAATTTCATACAGTTTTGATTATGTAAAATGTGCATGGATCATGTCTTCACGGGTGTGCACATGACCTGGTTTCAAGTTTTTTATGTTCAAATTAGACTTTTTTTCCCCCATGTTCATTGGATGGAATATTTTTAATATATTAAAAGTACACATTATTTTTATTTCATTATAAACTAGAGAACATTCTGATTCCAGTGATATCTAGTTTTATACAAGTATCTTTATTAATCAGTCCACCACTAAGGGTCACTTATGCATGGTCCCTCAAAATGTGACGTCATAGAAAAAAACTGTTGATTGCACCCATTGCCTAAGTTGATTACATCGGTACCTTTGTTGGCAAAGAAAGTTTCAGAAAAAAGTAAAATCATAAAAATACTGAACATGCACAGAGAAGCTCCCTCCCCCGGAATGAAGTTTTGAAAGGGGTTAAAAATAAACATTCGTGCGTATGTGATGAATTTAAACAGACATCACAAAAAGAATTTTTAAGACGATGAGCATGAATGAGACTACGACGAGGAATAGAGTTTAAAAATCTTCATCACATTCTACAGAAAGGATTAGATAGAATACCTATACCATCAATTTTGTCATTGCAATCATATTTTGCATGATCCATTGCATTTTGCGTTACTAGTATCCCTTGGGGCTTTGTTTCACTCACATGGGAATTTTATAGTCCAATGGGATTCACCAAACACGATACTAACCTTGATTAAGTTGAAGTTAAAGTGTAATTCTATGAAGAATTCTATGAAGACATAAAATAAAACTGGAGGTGTTGGATTATATAGTATTGCGCAACCGTATCCACAATATTTACAGTAAAAACAAAATAAATGTCGGTACAGTACATCTACCCATCACAAATATACAAACATGTACCAAGCACTATAGTAAGAGCTGATGGGATGGGAGGTGGCATCTAACACCTCCAGTATTATTCTATATCTTCATAGAATTGCACTTTAATAATAATAATACTTTATTCAGAAGCAATACAGCTTATAGAATATACAATTTTACAATATTTTGTATCAGTGAAATATAAATACAATAATTATACACAATACATGTATGGCGGAGAATGAAAATAAATTCATATGATAAATAATTAATACAACTACATATTACGAATTTTTTCAATATTAAACAAAAATTTACCTAAATTATTAAGTTCTTTCACATTGTGAACTGATAACAACTGTATAAGTTTAAAAGTGGATGGATATTGCCAATAATATTTCTTAATGTATAGTTTTCTTGCATCACTATATCTATTACATTCTAGAACAACATGATATTCATCTTCTACAATATTGTTATTGCACATAGTACATAATCTATTTTCTCTATCTACATTGTAATATCTGCCTGTTTCTATGTTGAGGCTATGGGCGGATATACGATATTTACATATAAAAAGTTTATATATTTGATTAACAGGTCTATCTAAATAAAATTGCAGTATATCTGTGTCATATATATATATATAAAGTATACATTTTGATGAATTATTAAAAAAAGCATTAGCATCAGCAATAAAGGTATCTTTCATTCTTTGTTTTAACTCATGTATGAATATATCAACTAAGGTAAGTTTCGTTAGATTTGGCAATTCTATTTCGCCATAACACTTCCGGTATTTGGTGAGACTTCAAAGCTATAACATTGTCTTTTCAGATGTGCATTTGAATATGTTATTTTCCCTTTGTTGACAATGAATCCCTGAGTATAAATGTCCCAACAATCAACATCACAAATATTTACATCATTATGTACAGTTGGTCTCAAATGATTAACTTCTTTGATAAATCGTACCGCAAGTGGATTATTTCCAATAGGCACATTGTCAAAAGTCAAACTAAATGCAGATAGTTTTGACCTAGCACTATTTAATGCTGAAGAACTCAATCCACATTCAAACAAAGAAGTCAGAAGTTCTAGCACAAGTTTTACAGACATGTGAAATTTATCCTCTTTACGTTCAAGACAGATAAAAAAAACATTTCTGGATTAATATATGTTTTATATTGTTTTTGAGACCCTGATCTCCATGATGCAATGATAATAGTGGAAGTTTTTTTTCTGAAATTTCTCTGTTTTGTAATCGTTCCCGGATAGACGACAAACAATTAAATTCAATGAATTTTCTAAAGAATGTACTTTGTCCTTGCGCCGTAGAGTTAATAGCTTTTTGTTCGCTTTGATCACATATAGATTGTTTATTAACAGTTTCATTACTTGAACAAACCATGGTTGGATTGGCCAAAGTGGTCCCACAAATAACACGTCTGCCTTGTCTTTAATAATCTTTTTTACACAGCGTCCTATCATGATGAAAGGAGAAAACATATAACTATATGAATAATTACCCCAATCAAGAGTAAAAGCACCAACAAAAAATGAATCAGATCAGCTTTCCATGAACAAAAAAAAGGTAACAGAGTATTTAGATGTGAAGCAAATAAATCTTTTACTGGTTTATTCCATAATTAACATTCTTTTCCAAATTGTTTTTATTCAGTTGCCATTCTATCTGATCATTAAAACTTCTTGACCGATAGTCTGCTTTTGTATTTAACCTCCTGGTATGTGAGAAGCTGTTTGCCATATTTGGTGTTCAATGCACCAAATCCAACTGTTTCTAACAATTATATTGCATTCAATAGACATTATACCACCCATACTGTTTATATAGCTTACAGCAGTTGTATTGTCTGTAAGAATTTTTACATTTTCAACAGTATTCAAATAAAGGCAACAGTAGTATACCGATGTTTATTCAAATCATACTTAAATGATTTCAGAGCATAATAAATAGCTTATAATACTAATTAATATGATTATCTTTTTCATCATTGCTCCATCTGATACCAATTTTATGATAATTCAAAACTGCTCCCAAACCTAAATCTGAATTATAATCTGTGGGTTACCTCTATTAAATTTCATCTGTTGAGTGTTAATGTTTTCTTACAACCAATGCAGGTCTTGTTTCATTTCTGATGTTACAAACATTTAAGAATCAAAATAGTTATCAAAGATACCAGGATTATAAGTTAGTACGCCAGACGCGCGTTTCGTCTACATATGACTCATCAGTGACGCTAATATCAATATAACAAGCAAGCACAAAGTTGAAGAGCATTGAGGATCCAAAATTCCAAAAAGGTTGGGCTAAATACGGCTAAGGTAATATATTCCTGGAATTTATCGTAAAAACTAAGGATTTTCTTATCCCGGGCATAAACCTTTTTGGAATTCTGGATCCTCAATGCTCTCCAACTTTGTACTTGTTTGGCTATATGAATATTTTGATATGAGCGTCACTGATGAGTCATATGTAGACGAAACGCGCGTTAAGGCGTACTAACTTATAATACTGGTACCTTTGATAGCTATTTACACCACTAGGTCGATGCCACTGCTGTTGGACGTTTCGTCCCAAATGGTATCACCAACCCAGTAGAGTTGTTGACAGAAGATTATTTTGGACCGCTGAAAAGGTCGTTCAATCTATGCTGTGAAGCATTTCTTAGGCAGCATCCAGGAAGACTAGTCACGCGCTACGTTTGTTGTGGCTTATTTAAGCAAGCCTTTAATGAAAAAATGAATTTAGTCAAAAGTCCAGTGGCTTCAGAGCTACTTGGATATTTCCATTTAAACCGAATGCTATCCCAATAGAGGCATATGGACCATCAAAGACGTCTGTCCTCGATGTCGAGATTGAAGCATCAACAGAGAATGACCATGATGTTAGCAATGAGCAGAACCAGTCGCGCGTAACTACAACCGCCAATGAAGAGCAACATGTCTCTGCCGTGTCACCGCAAGTTCCATCAACATCATCCGAAGGAAACTATTTGAGGGAAATTTTTAGAACCCTGATGTCGTCAAAGAAAGAACGGAGAAAAAGACAAGACGAGTAACTGAGGCTAGATGTCTGACAGAAAGAATTTTTAAATGAACTGAAACGAAAAGAAGAAGAAAAACCAGACTTCAAGAGGGAAAGGATCAAAGGAAATAGGAGAGGGAGCAAAAGAAGAAGACGAAATAACTTGAGCAAACCTTAATGCCCGCGTCACACTGTCCCAATTTTTACGCCGATGGCAACAAGATTATGGAAATTTTCAAAATCGGGACTGATTGTATCCAGATCGGGCTAATCGTTGTGCCATCTTTAACACTCGTAGAACCATCGGCCACTTTTTCTAGCCTTCGGGGACAACTTCGGGAAGGGTTCTAAATTATTTAACATGTTAAAAAATCCCCGAAGGTGCATCCGATGTTGAGGGTTCGTATTGAGTTCGTATCACCATCCTCACCATCGTAATGTCACCGGGAATGCATCTTTGAACATCGTATTGCATTCGTGTTTCCATCGTTTCCATCGGGCAGTTTTGACATTACGATGTCTACACGAATGAATCACGAAGCTACCCGAAGGTCTTACGATGGCAACCCGACTTCGTGAAGACCTCGTAATCCCGCCGTGTTGCCATCGAAACAAAGGACGAAGGCGACAAGATGGAACTACGACGGCAATAAATCCAGCTAAATGTAAGTTAATTTTCGCGCTAAAATACATTTAAAGTGCCATGCGCGATATGCATTGGTCAGTCTAATACGACAGTTAAGAAAGACGTTCACAAAACTTGGAGCTCATATCATATGATTCTATGAAAACAAGAAAGGCGACAGCGTTGTTTTTATTAATTTAAATGGAACAAGAAGAGCAGCTATTACAGGCTCAGGATTTACTTTTACAAGTAAAATATTATTTTTTGTCAATTTTTCATATAAAGTAACATAATGAAAATCATAAACGCGCCTCGTACACCAACACTGCAGGTACACGTATATAGGGAAACCAACTTTTTCTTCATTATTCTGATTGTTTATGTATCGTCTGAGTTGTTGTCACACGAATGTTTACTCCATAACAATTTTGTTTTCTATATGTCAAATTTTGCCGCATTTGTTGCTTTCCCCACATCCTTCCTTTTGTCTATATTATTATGATATTCTCCTGGAAAGAGCTCCTTTTGAATAAAATGGATCAACGAACCCTTTACCTTACCTTTAAGATAGATCAGTAAACATGGGCATAATTATGGGTGATTATTCAGACTAGTGCACACATTTTTCAGTTCAAACAAGGCAATGCCGAGCGTGGCATCCCCTCGTATGTAACATATTGGGGACAAATATGGACACTATATAGAGATTAATACATGGCCTTTTCCATATCAGCCTGGGTATCATCCCGAGACCCCCATATCAGCCCGAGACGGAGTCGAGGTGCTGATATGGGTCGAGGGATGATACCCAGGCTGATATGGAAAAGGCCATGTATTAATCGCTTTATCATATACTTCCGACAATAGTTTTATGTAAGGCAAATAAACAAATGCAATATCTAAAACAGTCAAAAACTTTTTAAAGAAGTTAAATTATGAATCTAATATACTATAATTGTCCAACAACAGCATTACTACCTTCATATATTTATGGTAACATTTCCTAAAGACAAAAAAGAGGCATTTTGAAACATTGACAACTTTTGGAAGAGTTTTATGATCATTATTACTCCATGTTTGTTGTACTATAAAATGATTCATAATTGTCAATGGCATTTGTTAGCAAGTACTAAACTATCCCCACAAAAGTTCCCGTAAATTTTGACGTCGTCATAAAAAATATCTGACATCACAATGGAAAAGTAAACAACCGATACCGGAAACACCGGAAGTAACTTGCACGAGAAACACTATTATGGGTTTTGTGCACGAGATGCACCTGATATGGGTTATCAGCCCGGGTGGGAAATTATGGCTTGTGTACTTCCGCTCATTACACATATGCAAAATCTATCATATCAATGCTAAGTATATGATAAATTTGTATATGACACATGCAGAAAATGGCAAATTTTATATGCATATTTGATACATAAACTATTTTTTTTTAAATCAACCAAAACATTCAGTAACTGGAAATACCTTTAATATTGTCTTTAGAACCAGCAGGTAAAAAAATGAGCAACCAATTTCCTGTGTATTATGCTATTTCAAGGAGAAATAACGTCAAGTCCATCTGCATGACCTTGACCTTTGGCCTTGAACGTAAAAAATGTCAGATCATTACAAGGAGGAACAATATACCAAATGTGGTTAAAATCTTTGGAAGCATATTGGGTTTAGAGTGTCCACAAGGGTGATATTGCCTTGTATTACAACTGCCACTGTGACCTTGACCTTTGAACTTTAAAGTCAATAGCGCTTAAGATATTCTTAACGAGTAACACCATACCAAGTTTTGAGCATTTTGGTTCTAGAGTGTCCATAACATGACATCGTATGGCCATCGCGCCATCATCGTAACCCATCGTGTAGCCTTCGGAATCCATCGTGTAGCCTTCGTGATCCATCGTGTAGGCTTCGGCTGAGATATGAAGCTTAAATACCCGTCTTCGGTTAACCTTCGTATGTCCATCTTTTGCTATCGTATATAATTTCGGCACCATCGTATAGACTTCGTTATTCATCGTACTTGCTTCGGTCACTTTTTGGTATTTTAACGAGATCGGGACCAACTTCGTACGAATTTACAATTTTCGCATTCGGGTGTCCATCGTTTAAAAAAAATCGGGACAGTGTGACGCTGGCATTAAGAAGAGCAGTAAGGCAAAGAAGAACACAAAGAAGCGTTCGGCTAAAAACAAAGAGAAAGATCAATCTGACTACTGCTGTACTTATTGTAACGGGAACTACATGGATGACAACTCTGACGATAAAGACTGGGTTAAATATACGAGATACAGCGATTGATATCATGAGTCGTGTACTGGAAAGTTTGGGCATGAACTTTCACACTTCATGTGTAACAAACATTGACATGTTTCAAAATATGACCAATTATTATAATAGGTTGTGATGTCAATAGTTTGCTGGACTATCATGATCATTAAATATGTTATATCCTCTTAATATCATTGACTAATATTTTTTTGAAAAACTAGGGATTTTCTTATCCCAGGCATAGATCACCTTAGCTGTATTTGGCACGTTTTGGAATTTTGGATCATCAATGCTCTTCAACTCTGTACTTGTTTGGCTTTATACATATTTTGAAATGAGCGTCACTGATGATTCTTATGTAGACGAAACGCGCGTCTGGCATACTAAATTATAATCCTGGTACCTTTGAAACTATTAAGAGATTTACCAAATCAAAACATTCATAAAAAGAAGTGTTGACAACTGAAGTACTGTCGAAAAAAGTGTCATTCCATGGATAACAGACAAAAACGGGAACAAATCAGATAAGACTGACAAGGACAAACAACAACATATAACATCGAAGACTAAAAACAAATGAGAAACACGGACCTGAACAAAAACTTAGGCGACTTCAGGTGCTCCATAAGGGTAAGAAGTCATGCCCCCAAACCAAACAATAGCCTCTGAATTATTCCTTGTAGCTGTACATACATGTATTTGCAAGATTGATTGATTGACATCTAGTTACAAACGTGTCATGCATAATCAGGACGAGAACACAAATTCAACAGAACAGAATGGCATACCATTAACTAGAGGGTCCAAGGACCCTGTGTCGCTCACCTTAGATTTTTGTTGACAATTAATGCATGAAATAACAATAATACTTTTTTGTTAAAGGAAAGTTTGTGAACCAAAATCTAATCTTTCTTGTGATTGAACACCTTTAACTAGTTTATTATTTTCAGTTTTGAGGTCTAAAACACACTTTTCAAGTATTGTGTTGTTCTCTCGTGGACATACATGTCTATATATTTGTTCAATATAAACTCATCATTGATACCGGGACTACATTTTGTATATACGCCAGACGCTATCATTACTGGTCAAGGATCATTAAGGAAACTTTAATTGATTTTGAAATGTTCATTATATATAAGTTGTTCAATTAGTTATGACAGCAAAGTTACTGATCATTATGGAGAATGCCAAAAGATCAACTGTATCAATCTTTTTACTGGACCCAAGATTATCATCTTTTATGAGTGGTGACCTGACCTTTAAATTAAGATTCAAAATGAATAGGTATTACTTGAATTGAACAAGAAGGTAGACACAGAGAACTAAGTGTTTGCTAGCTTAAATAGAGACGACCTTTATAGTAGTTCTAACATGTGTGAAGCTGCTATTTGTTTGTCATTTTTGGGTTATGACCATGTTTGTCTCCAACTCATTTTTTTCTCTTCTTGACTGGAGGTTTTGTTCTTATCAATTTCAAAAAAATAAATTTCTATGGCAAAAACTATTAAAATATAATATTGGTGGGAAAATGTTTAAAGTTATATTGAGCATGTATACAGATATTAAGTCTTGTGTTAAAAATGGAGAACTGAAAACAGATTTTTTCCCGTGTGAGGTAGGTGTAAGACAGGGAGAAAAAATGTCACCTTTTCTCTTTGCCTTATATCTTAATGACTTGGAGGAATATCTGGATGAAAACGCTGTGGATGGTCTAAAATTTATTAATGGAAAATTTACAGAGAATCTTGATTTGTACATCAAGTTATTTATTCTTCTGTACGCTGATGACACAATTATTTTTGCGGAGTCGGCAGAAGAGTTACAAAAAGCTCTGGATTTTTTTGAGCAATATTGTTTTGAGTGGAAACTCACTGTTAATGTTACAAAAACAAAGATTGTAATTTTTTCAAAGAGAAAGTATAATAAGAATGTTACTTTTAAACTATGTAATGAAATTATTGAAATTAAAGATTCATATGTTTATCTTGGTCTGCTGTTTAATTACAACGGAAATTTCTTTCAAGCTCGTAAAAAATTGGTAGACCAAGCTCAAAAAGCACTTTATGCTCTTTACAAGAAGATACAAAATATCTCACTTCCGATTGATCTACAGCTAAAATTATTTGATGCGTTGGTGGTTCCTATTTTGACCTATTCCTCGGAAATATGGGGGTTTGAAAATAAAAATAATACTGAAAAGTTACATCTACAGTTTTGTAAGCGCAGTTTGGGTGTGCGATCATCTACGCCAAATTTTATGGTATATGGGGAACTTGGAAGATTTCCACTTGAACTGCAGATCAAGTTAAAAATGGTATGTTTTTGGCACAAGCTAGCAACAAATGATAAAAAACTATCGGGTAAACTTTATAAGTTACTTTGGTACATGCATGAGCATGAAGGTAGTAATTTTAAGTGGTTTAACTATGTAAAATCTGTGTTCAATGATTGTGGCTTTTGTGAACTATATAATTTTCCGGAGCAAGTTGATTATAATTATATTAAAATTAATGTAAGGCAGCGTCTCCAGGACCAGTTTATTCAAAAATGGTTCTCAGATATAAACAATTCATCAAGGGGGGAGTTTTATCTACACTTTAAAGAAGAGTTTTGCTTGGAAACATATCTGTTAAAATTAAGACGGGGGCATAGAGTAAACATATGTAAATTAAGGGTATGTAATACAAAGTTTCCCATCGAAACAGGAAGATGGAGAAATGTACCACGAAATGATAGGATTTGTCCACTCTGTAAAGCTGGTCTTGGAGATGTATACCACTATATATGTAAATGTACCAACTGTGAAGTTAAGGATTTAAGGGGGAAGTTCATACCTCCATATTATTTAAAATATCCAAATGAAAAAAAAGTACTTGGCATGCTTAAATATAGTAATAGTAATGTGCTGTCTAAGCTGTCAATTTTTATTCAAAAGGTAGAAAAGATGCTTGTCTAATTTAAAACTGTAATAAACACAAACTTATTTCTGAAGATGTATAATTTAAAAATGTATTCTGTTTGTATAATGAACTATGTTGTAATTAATATTGTGTATATAAATATGCTCCTGTTACGCAGTCTTCTGCGGCTGAGTTTTCTCTAATAAACTAAACTAATTCCACCTCAAAAATGAATGGGGTGTGAAAAATAATAAAAGACATCAAATTAAATTGTTTATTATGAAAAATTTGAACACATCAAATACTTCAAATAATGCATTATAATACTCATTGTCTTATACATTTTTTTTTATATATGTGCATTAAAACAGTTCACTTATAGAACAATATTTACATTCTATAACAACACATTTTCAAAGTCAAAATATGACAGTAAAAACAGTATATATAAAAAGCAACACAGCGATTATATTATGATATGATGATTGTTTCCATAACTTGACGTTCAAAATGACTTGAAGTTAATTTGTAAAGACTTGTCGAGAAGAATATTCAACAGTTTTTTCCAACTTAAGAGTCTAAACTCTAGATTCTATATATAATTTATTTCCTCTTGAGCATTTAACAACTATCTGTCAAAGTAATTGGCATTTTTGTTTCCTCTCTATTCATGGTATACTGAGTTATAGTCCATAGTATCTCTGTTTTAAACTTTATTCATATCAGTCCTGGTGGATTTGCTTTAATGCAAGATTCAAGAGTTTACTGCATACGTTTATTAATTGTTGTATGATGTTAATATAACAACTGAAACAATCTATATAATTCTTATTTTCTTCAGCAGTTAGTTTACTGAATTTACTTTACATTGGCTTATTATAAAACAGTCATTAAATGTTCTCAAACTTCTTCTCTATTAAGCAAATGTTCACAAATTTCTGCTCTATTAAGCAAATGTTCACAAATTTCTGCTCTATTAAGCAAATGTTCACAAATTTCTGCTCTATTAAGCAAATGTTCACAAATTCTTCTCTAATAGGCAAATGTCACAAATTTCTGCTCTATTAAGCAAATGTTCACAAATTCTTCTCTAATAGGCAAATTTCACAAATTTCTTCTCTATTAAGCAAATGTTCACAAATTTCTTCTCTATGAAGCAAATGTTTGTTTACATGAATTGTTCATTAGTTTCTGTTTTATAAATGACTTCTATATATATATCAAATGTATAAGCAAAAATGCAACCACATAGTTAAGTAGAATGACCAATTAATGCAATATTTGATTTTTTTTTCTCATTATTTAACCCTTTGCATGAATTAATGATTTACACATTTTGATAAACCTGTACTTAGAATAAGTCACAATTGAAATCATAAGAAATAAAAAATGTTGGATTTGTGGATTGTTTTTCAATTTGGGGAACTCCAAGTAATTATATTATAATAAAATATGTGGTATTTGTACAGAAACTGATTTATTATGTCTGATGTGAACACAAGAGCATTTCTTAAACAGAAAAGTCAATAAATATTGGATGAGATAAATATACAGATTAATACAAAAAGTAAATTGTACATACTTAATCATGATAAATGTTTAGTATATCATATATATATAGTGAACAAAAGTATTGTAAATTGTATCAAGTTATCGATATGAAAAATTACAATGAATATTTGTACATAACAGCAAGGATTTCAACATTCATAAACATTTTTGATTATTTAATCATAGTTCATCAAATTTAAACAGACAGTTAAATTTAATCATTTTGTAGGAAGAGAAATGAGGCATGGAACTTGTGGTCTTCAAAACTCCCTTTTTACATCTATATTAAAGCAATGGCTTTTGATTGTATTCAAAAACAAATATTTCAAGAATTATATATATATACATTTATAACAAGTAAATATCAGGAGTGTTCACATGCGAAGTGCACACAACTCTCCACTGATACAATGAGCATTCATGTAGTAGAAGTTCTAAAATTTGATGTCTCCAATCATTACTGACTTGAAATGAATGGAATTCTACTTTTCTTCCATAGCAAAATGGACCAAGGGCCTTTCTGCTTTATGAAAGTCAAAGCAACACAGTTTCAAATTTCTTTACCTCTGCTACCGTTAATCCAGTGTACCTATAAAGAAGAAAGCTTTGTAAAGAAGCTTTCTTCTATACAGGTAAAACTGGATATCAGGAGTCTTGAAGCCATGGCCAACTCATTTCCATTCCTACTTATGACAAGGCAAATCTGTTGGAGTGGAAACCCATTTTTCCTTTAAAACCACTCCTGCACATTTGAGGTTGCATTTTCAGCAACCGCAAATGTGTCATGTTTTTCAGCGGGTTTAATTTTCATTGTTTCAAACAAAGCTGGTTTCGGCTTATAAAATAATCAATACACGGAATCATTGGGTTTCAATGGCTACATATATAACTTTATGATCGGACCAATAGGAATCAAGGACATCTGTTTCAAAATTTACCTTACTATCAAAATTTAGGAAAATTAAGTCCAACAATGTACCATAAGATGTAGTAGGTTTAGACACAATTTGTGAACAGCAAAATGAATCTCTCATGAACTTTAAAAAAGAAGTGTTCCCAGTGTTTAAATCAATATTAAAGTCTCCCATTATGATAATTTTTGGATGTCTTAAATACACATCAGGAAGAAGGTTTGCAAGGAAAGTATCTTTTAGTTGTTGCAATTTGCAGTTTGGTGCTTTGTAAACAAAGACAACCTGAAAAAGACCTTTGGTGGGTGATATTATGTCTGCTATAACAAACTCTAAAGATGGAGTTGAGAAAGTGACTGTATTGTGAAGAATACAATCATTTCGATAATATAATACCAATCCATGAGGTGGTCTTGTATTGAAGTTTGTTTGCTTTTGGTCTAATCGAACTGGTGGTTCAAAACCAGGTACATGAAAATCATCATTTTCATCTGTTGAAATTAGTCTTGATTCAGCAATACCAATAACATCAGCATCCAAGATGTTAGGGTCTGATTTTATATCATAAAAGTGAGCATGCAATGACCTTGAGTTGTTGAAAACTACTTTAAAATAGTTACTTGATAAATTATACAATGGCTTAAAGCACAACTGTAGAGTTGCATCTGTCCTTAGTCTGTATAATTCTTGTCGAACACACTCTGCTACAGCTATTGCTTCTTGATTGAGATCTAATATCTGTAATCCAGTTAAAGATGTTACTCTGCTTAGCGCAACATAGTGAATATGTGGTATTTTCCCTTTACGTTTTGATTTCAGACTAACAACAACTTCTTGTAATGTGTCTCCTTGCGATTTATGAATCGTTTTTCCGGCTGCTGGGCGAAGAGGAAACTGAATTCTTTCAAAGGTCTTATATTTATATGTAAATGACCTTTTAATGTCAAACATTGGAGTCCATGTTTTTTCAACATCTTTTCCATACAAGTGTGAATATTTTCTTCTATTGTTAGCACTAATTCTGGCATCCTCAAACTTAACCCATATGATACTTGGTCTAATAGATTTAGTTTTGCACTCTATCAATTTAAGTTCACAAGTTGAACCATTTGTGAGACCATCAGTGACTTCAATATTAGCTGTAAGATCATATATCATCCCAATTGCTAATACTACTTCTTTTGCAAGATTGGCTGTATCGGACTGTTTTTCTGGTAAAGAACTAAGTAATTTTGTTTTTACAGATGCTGGTAAATCCCCACAAACTGTGTCAACTGCATTAACTTTAACCTTTTGTGAGCCTAATTTAGATATGTATTGCAAATTGAAATTATCCACTAAAGCATTTTCAACAAACAAATGAGTTGCATTAGATTTGTATGTTGGATCACTAATTGAAACAGTTCTGGTACTTAACACTGCAAAATCATTTTCAGTCAGCTGATTTTGTCTCAACCTATTTAGTAATAGAGCAAATTCTAAATCATCCTTTTGTCTCATTATTTCGGTAAGTTCATGAAAAGAAAATAATAATTTCCAGTAATTAGGAGCTAAAGCTGTTAATCCTTTGCTTAGATCATTGAAAATCCAGCTGTCAAATACAAGTTGGAGTTGGAAAAAGTCACCAATAGCTATGATACTCACGCCACCAAATGAACAGTTGCTTCCCTTGATTTTTTTCAGCCTTCTCTCTAGTAAAGAGAACATTTTGTTTCCAACCATTGAAATTTCATCAATCAAAATCAGAGACAAATTTCTGTATTTCATTCTGAGTGTATTGAGAACATCGCATGACAATGACTGGTCAAGTCCTTTATTTGGCTGTATCTGGAAAGCATTGTGAATGGTCAAACCATTTATATTGTAAGCTGCCTTTCCAGTAGGAGCACAAAGAAGAATTCTAATATCGTCAGGGTCCTCACCTTCAATAGAACATAAGTGTCTGTGTAAAGCTTGAAATATTGTTCTGACAACTACAGACTTTCCACATCCTGCTCCACCTGTCAAAAATGTATAAAATGGTTCATGTTTTGTTTTAACCTATGTGACAACATGTTGGAAAAATTCCCACTGTTTCTTATTCAAGGATCTTATCAAATCAAAATAATCCCTCTCACTTATTCTGTTTACATGATTTGTCAATTCTACTGTTCTTGCTTCTATTCCAACTTCACGGGACATATCATACAGTCTATGTTCTGTTGGTCTATCTGGATTGAAGTGTACATACTGTTCAGATTCTGTTGGGCCTATTTCAGCATCTTCCATTTCTACTTGCTGTGTGGCAGGTGCTATTTGATCATTCTCATTACAATCATTTTCTGCCTCTTCTATAGCTTTCTCTAGATCTATCACTTTTCCTTCATATTGCTTAGCTTTTTTTTCTAATAGTCTTGCAACAGTCAAGTACATGTTTTCGAATGTTTCATGTCCGCATTGCAAATCTGAAAGTTCATTTCTCCATGGATAAAATAACATTAAGCGTTATCTGTAGAAGTTTTCAGAGTCAGTCTTGTAATTGTATTTAACATATCTTATAACCTTGGGTGTTTTTCTTTGATATATTCGAATACCATTCTTCAGGGTTATGTCGATTTTGTTATTGATTTCTTCTATAATATCTGCATTTGCCTCTTCATTTTCACTTTCAGATTCATTTTCTTGCTGTTCTGTTTCATGATCATCTGAGGACTCTGAAGTTTTAGGATACTGCAATTCAAGCTGAGATACATAGTCTGCTAGACACCAGTTCTCCAGTTGTTTTGGTCTACGCGAGTATCTTTTAATATCATTGTCTGATTCTATTTCAGTAGAGTCTGGGCCTAGTTTTTCTAGGGCCGATGATTGCTTGAGGAGAAAAGTTCTTTTGTGTTGTGGAGATGTGTTAATGAATACAATTTGTCTTGTGGCTTTTGTTAAAGGCATCTGTAGTGTTAAGTATGTTGCTTCTTGTGCGCTTGTTTCAACAGAATTTGAAAAGTAATTCCCAATGTGTCTTACTTGATGCTTCAAGTCTAAATTTCCCTGTCGTGCTCTTTTTGCTGCTTGGTCTAGTAATGCACTCATACCTTTTTGTGACTTACTTATATATGAAACAATGTACACTGCACATGCAAATGCATCTAAAAAAAACTGTAAATCGTGATTTGCTTGCCAGGCTATCAACACAGTTTTCATGTAACCATTTACACGGACTTCAGATGGTTTTCGTTTGAGAAAAACTTTTGGACCACTCAAGTTGCTTCTTATGGCCTTAATGTAATTTTCATCATCCATTTGTAACACATCATCTAAAAACATGTCATATGTCATCTGGTCTATATCTTCAGAATTGTGAAGTACATTAATTTCGTTTTGTATTTCTTTATATATAGTTTTGTACTTTTCTATGTCATCATTTTCTTTCAAAGGCTCTAAGATTACTGTTGCTTTCATAGGTGGAAGGGGAAAACCAAAACGACAAATTGGGTGACCTTTTTTTCTGCATGTTTTTGAATGTTTATGAACCTGCAAATTGACTAAACTAGTATCATTTTCAAAAAGTGAACAGGAGACATATTTATCAATAAATGCTACAACATCTTCATTTGAATTGCTTTCATAAACTGGTGCATTTTCAATCCAGATCAAGATATGAATATGTGGTGAACCTCTCTGTTGAAATTCAACTCTATAAAAAAAATCTGTCAATTTTCCAATAGGATCATGATCACTTTTCAACACCAAGTTAATAAACTGTTGGACACGATAATCAAAATATCTAGAGCATGTCACAGGGTCTTTCTGAACAAGTTTAGATTTCTGATGCCAATCCATTTCTTCCAATTCATTGTCAGTATATTCTTTGCCATCATTTAATTTGCCAAGAATTCGTAACAAATCTTTCCAATTAGTGTCTGCAGATGAAAGAGAGCCAAACCATGTTGGAAGACCCAACTGTCTGATCATTGCAAACAAATCTTTCTTCCTCTTTTCAAGGTATACTGGAGAATTTCTTAAACTTCTAAAGATATAATAACCTTCATCTAATCTTACAAGATCGTTTACAGTGTTAGGATTCAGTACATCTTTTGCTGTCCATTTTTTTCCTTCTGATTGACACCTTCTTATAGCAAGATTGACCTTATCACTTATGTTTTTTAACTGAATTTTTTTTAACTTGAAAAATATATTTGGTACAGACTGTGCTACTCTCCTATCCATGGACCTTAGTTCCCATTTGACAATATCAGTATAGTGAACAGAGACAGACCTGTCTTTGTTATCTGGCCTTCTTTGACCACAGAATATAGTTGGAAAAGATAAGTACTCTGCATCAGGATCACTGTAGAGACTAATTGGTCGTTGACCTTCACCAGGAGCAAAAGTTAAACCTGTATCACATAGTGGATTGTCGTCTGGAATGTGATCTAACAGTGTATCTGTGTTTCCAACATGCGTTTCAGTTTCATCTACTTCACTGAAATGATCGGAGTCATCATCTGAATCATTTTGATTTTGGTTATCCTCTTGTTCTGTACTATTTTTTTCATTTTCATGTGTTTCTTCTTCATTTATTTTTGCGATTTCTGTAATCCAATCCTCATTTATTTCTATTCCAGAAGACTTGTACAATTCACTTGTTCTCATCAAATAATGTAATGCACAAATGACAGCAAATGGTCTCACATTTTCACTAAAATCACACTTTTTGAATTCCAGCTTCTTCTTAAGTTTAACGGATATTGTACCTGATTTCTCTAATGTATGTGGAAGTGAATTTATTGTAGGTTGAACTTCAACAGGCACATTTACAACATTGCCTTTAACTGATAACTGTCCACCTCTTGGTAACTGTCGAATCTGCATAAAAGGAATTCTTAATGATAACAGTCTCTCTTCTAAAGGATACAAATTTAGTTCTTTTGGTCTTTGGGGAAATCCCATTTTATTGGCTATTGAAAATCGAGGAATTCTTTGTTTTTTAATTGCATTGAGACAAGTATGACATATCCATTCTATGTCTAGTACAGATTTAAAATTACTAAAGCAATGAGACATGTTAGCAGGCGTGGTCATTTTGACAGTTTTAGAATTAACTACAGAATCACAAAACCAAGTTTGTTCACATGAAGTACATATATATGTAGGACCATGATTAATTTTTGTTTTAAAATTTCTTATGCAAGCATCAAGGGTTATACCTTGAACTCTTTTCTTTTTTAGGTTTTTTTCATGATCTGTGAAATCAACGTTTTTTTCTTTTAGTACTTTTCACTGTCTTATCATAACATCTGTCTATATCTAGTTTGTTCTGTCTAGAACTCTGTTTCTTCAAACGCTCATTTTCTAAATTTTCTGGATGTGACCTATATTCTTGTTTTCTGTGGTAGTCCCGTTCGGACTCATGTTTTCTATAGTCTTCATCTTGTCTGGCAATTTTTTTCTTTTCTATTTCATTTCTTTTGAAAACATCATTCTTTCTAGCTTCTCCTTTAGCAGCAAGTTCTCTTTTATTGAAATCTTCATTCTTTCTAGCCTCTCTTGTAGCAACAAGTTCTCTTTGTCTGTCTATCTGTCTTAAATCCGAATTATCTCTCTGAGACTTCTTACTTTCTGCTTCAGCCCTTCTATAATGTTCATCCTTTCTAACTTCTCTTTTAGCAGCAAGTTCACTTTGTCTCTCTATCTGTCTTACATCTGAATTTTCTCTTTGAGACTTCTTTCTATCTGCTTGTCTTTCTATAATTTGTATTCTTTCTTACTTCTCTTTTAGCAGCAAGTTCTCTTTGTCTCTCTATCTGTCTTACATCTGAATTTTCTCTTTGAGACTTCTTTCTATCTGCTTCAGTCTTTCTATAATTTGTATTCTTTCTAACTTCTCTTTTAGCAACAAGTTCTCTTTGTCTCTCTATCTGTCTTAAATCAGAATTATCTCTCTGAGACTTTTTTCTATCTGCTTCAGTCTTTCTATAATGTGTATCCTTTCTTGAATATCTTTTCGCATTTAATTCTTTTTCCTTGAATTTTTTATTTTTTCTTTTATTTTGCTTGGCATTTAATTCTTTCTCCCTGAATTTTTTATTTTTTCTTCTATTTTGCATGTAATTTTTCATATATACAAATTTGGGTACCTTCATATACTGGTAAGAATTTTTTGTTTGTTTTGTGTTCCTTAGTTTCTGATCATCGAAATAATTCTTAATCTGCTTGGTCACATCTTTGTCAGTATCTTTACTACTGATACTTACAGGTAAAATTTCATATTGAGAGTCTAAATCAATTTGTAAACTTGTGTAAAAAGCATACAAGTAACTGAGGAGGTCATGCAAGTCAGCAAATCCAATCAAAATACTTTTGCCAGAGGAAGCTAATGGATTATTCAGTGTACATTCTGAATGAGAATGAGTGTCAAAAAAATAGTATATATTATTATAATAATAAACTGCCGAACATATGGCTCCAATCATTATAAGAAATTTGTTTGACTGTTTAATACAATTTTGAATTGCTTCTTGTAATGAGAGAAATCCAGTCAACTCTTGGTACTGTAAAGCTATACCGAACAGAATATTTTGTTTGTTAATTATAAAAATCCCTTCTTGACAGGAACTTCATCAAAATTCAAAAGCATATTTTTAAATAATCCCTGTATTATTAGTTCTTGAACATGCTTCCTGTAAATTTCATCTCCTTTATCTAAAATGTAATCCAGGTTCAATGTGTTTGAATCAAAATTTAAAGACGAAAGAGATAAGAAAACTAAACAATTACAAGTACATTGGTTTCCCCTGCTTTGAGCAGCAAATTTTGTGGCATACTGGTCAAAAGTTCCAAATTTAATAAAGTTTGCATTAAAAGAATTGAAATATTTCGATAGCACTCCTTCTGAATTATTTCTAGGTTGTTCATTTCGGTTTTGCAACAGATCAGTTTGGATATTACTATGAGAATCTGATTTGGCATAACTATTGTTTGATTCATTTAACAGAAAATCTGTTTGTATATGACAAGTTTCTTTTGCACAGTTATTGTTACTGTTTTGATTCAATTCTTTTGCACAGTTATTGTTACTGTTTTGATTCAATTCTTTTGCACAGTTATTGTTACTGTTTTGATTCAATTCTTTTGCACAGTTATTGTCATTGTTTTGATTCAATTCTTTTGCACAGTTATTGTCATTGTTTTGATTCAATTCTTTTGCACAGTTATTGTCATTGTTTTGATTCAATTCTTTTGCACAGTTATTGTCACTGCTTTGATTCAATTCTTTTGCACAGTTATTGACACTGTTTTGATTCAATTCTTTTCCACAGTTATTGTTACTGTTTTGATTCAACTCAGATAGTTCAGGTTTATCTAATTCAGATGTTTCATGTTCATTCAATTCAGATATTTCAAGCATATTTAGTTCAGATATTTCAAGTTTATTCAATTTAGATCTTTCAAGTAAATTCAAGGTACTGTTGTTTATATTTGTGTGGAGGTCAGTATCCCCCATATTTTTTGAGTAACTGTTGTTGAGGGTGTCAGTATCACCCAGGTCAAGGTCAATTCTAGTACTGTTTATGGGGCCAGTATCCCCAGTCAAGTCCGTCAGTGTCTTTTTCTGTGGATTTTTCACACCAAGTTTAGCCTCTGCTGCCCTCTAATTTTTTCTTCTTGGCATCTTAAAAAATCTGTAAATACATATGCAAATAATGTACAATACCGAGGAAAAAAATGTTACAAATGCATAATGCGATAAAAGAAAGGCTAGATGAACAATTGCATAATGAGAGCTAATATGATTAGTAACTTTAAATACATCATGAATATAATATGTGTTTTCTGCCATACAGTTGTCACTTGTTAAGACATACTTATAGATATACCTATAGATGTATCTAGAATACTGATGCCTCGTTCGCACGTACTTTCAACTCCAATCGAATTCGCTAATCGCATTCACACACTCTTCTTTTTTAATTCGAATTAAAAGATAACGTCCTTAGCACAGTAAAGCAAATTTTACGCACATTGTAATTTGAATGAGAATTGACATTCGGACGCAAAATGTTTCGAATGCCAATTAAACTAATTCGAATTACATGTGAACTCAGCATGATATGCTTCATGTATTGGAACAAAATATTATCATAACAGACTTCCTAAATTAAGTAAACAAGAGTTTCAATTAAATAAGGTGAACACATTAATGTACTAATGTTCATTAAGAGTAAATTTAGTTTTAACCTTATATAACAATACATGTTTACTTCATTCATATGTATGTGTACTAGAAGTTTGAACTTTGACATTTGAAATCAGTCAATACAAATTGGTGTTAAAAACAGTTTTGTGCTTGTAAATATTATAACATTCCAGCAGCACCTGCATACGGGGTATATATCTCTCAATTGATACGATATTCCCGTGCTTGCATTTCCTATCATGATTTTCTTGATAGAGGGTTACTGCTCACAAGGAAGCTATTAAATCAAGAGTTCCAAATGGTGAAGTTGAAATCATCCCTTCGTAAATTTTACGGACGCCATCACGAGTTGGTTGACCGTTATGGAATAACCATTTCACAAATGATATCGGATATGTTCCTCACGTCGTAACTACAATCCCCTTCCCTTTCATGAATTTGACCTACCGAATTAGACTATTTACCGGATTTGTAATCACATAAGCAACACGACGGGTGCCGCATGTGGAGCAGGATCTGCTTACCCTTCCGGAGCACCTGAGATCACCCCTAGTTTTTGGTGGGGTTCGTGTTGTTTATTCTTTAGTTTTCTATGTTGTGTCATGTGTACTATTGTTTTTCTGTTTGTCTTTTTCATTTTTAGCCATGGCGTTGTCAGTTTGTTTTAGATTCATGAGTTTGACTGTCCCTTTGGTATCTTTCGTCCCTCTTTTATAATTTCAATTCAAGTTATGAAGAAAACTTACCATTGAATAATTTCAAAAATACTTATTAATTCAAAGTCACTGGACCATGCTGTAGGGGACAGGGCGACAACATAGTCATCACATTGTAATAACAGTATTGCATCTTCATACAAAATATCATTGATCTATCACATGTAAATGTAGTTCTTATCAAACTGACTTACATAGAAAACTAAACAATTGACTAGATATGTCTGAACTACATGAATGGCCCTGTCTTAAAAAGTTGAAAAATCTGCAATTTCAACAACATATGTGGACTCAAACATGATGGTAGTCTCACATATTAAAAATGAGGTCACAATCTTAAGGCGTGTAGAAAAATAGTCTGTATAACTGTTTTTTTCAACAATTTTCAAAATCTTTAACCCTTAATTTTCATCAAAAATGGCGGAGTGGAACAAAACTTTAACTTGATCTGTTACTCATCACGGTTAAGTAACATACTAAAAATCAGCCCAATATCTAAAGGCGTTTAGAAAAAAAGTAGGTATAACTGTGATTTTCAACAATTTATAAATTCCAAAGCCTGTAATTTCGGCAAAAAATTAGAAGAGCTTAACAAAACTTAAACTTGATTTGTTACACGTGATGGTCAAGTTACATAATAACCAGATGCTCCGCAGGGCGCAGCTTTATACGACCGCAGATGTTGAACCCGAACGGTTGGGGCAAGTATGGAGACAACATTCAAGCTGGATTCAGCTCTAAATTTGGATTGTGATTAAATAGTCGACACAGCATAGGTTTCTGACACAGAATGAATGTGGTCTAATAGACTTAAAATATTTTTTTTGCCTTTGAGCAATTCACTATGCTGTTGAATATTAATCCTCTCAAAAAAATGTTTGAAGAAATTTTCTTTTTATTTATGAGGGCCCTCATGGGGTTTTTGATTATGTGATTACTTGGCCGTTTTTTTAATGATTATTTGATTATTAAGCCAAATATTTCATGATTATTTGATTACCTAGGACTGTATTTTTAGTTTATGATTATTTGATTACTAAAGATAAGCAAATATTTAATGATTATGTGATTATATTGGCAAAAAAATGGTGATTATGTGATTACTAGGACCCCCCCATGAGGGGCCTCATTTATGAAATCTGAAATGAGAAAAATTTAACCCCTCCCCCCCCCCCCCCAATTTTTTTTTCACATCCCCCTTTCCCTTATTCCAAAACTGATCTCAATTCAAATTTCTAATGGAGTTTGCAACAATAACTACTCATTTAAATACATCATAAAATATCAAAATGTAATAAAAGTGCTTGTTATCACTGAATGGTAAAGATTGTTTTAATTTATCAGTTGGTAGTAAAAGTGAATATATTACATTGTATATTTTATAAAACAATGTTTTAAGTTGATTCAACTACTTATTTTAGACAAAGAAAGATAACTCCAATTGAAAATTTCTTGCTATTGCGCAATATGATATTTCTTGCTATTGCGCAATACGGTGTAATTGAAAATACTTGCTATTGCACAATACTGTGCAATTGAAGATTTCTTGCTATTGCGCAATACTGTGCAATTGAAAATTTCTTGCTATTGCACAATACTGTGCAATTGAAGATTTCTTGCTATTGCACAATACTTAATATAATATTTTTTGGATCCTGATTTGGACCAACTTGAAAACTGGGCCCATACGGTAATCACAAATCTAAGTACATGTTTAGATTCAGCATATCAAAGAAGCCCAAGAATTCAATTTTTGTTAAAATCAAACTTAGTTTAATTTTGGACCCTTTGAACCTTAATGTAGACCAATTTATAAACGGGACTAAAAATTAAGAATCTACATACACAGTTAGATTTGGCATATCAAAGAACCCCAGTTATTCAATTTTTGATGAAATCAAAAAGAGTTTAGTTTTGGACCCCGATTTGGACCAACTTGAAAACTGGGCCAATAATCAAAAATCTTAAGTACATTTTTAGATTCAGCATATCAAAGAACCCCAAGGACTCAATTTTTGTTAAAATCAAACTAAGTTTAATTTTGGACCCTTTGGACCTTAATGTAGACCAATTTGAAAACTGGACCAAAAATTAAGAATCTACATACACAAGTAGATTCGTCATATCAAAGAAACCCCAATTATTCAATTTTTGATGAAATCAAACAAAGTTTAATTTTTGACCCTTAGGGCACCTTTTTCCTAAACTGTTCGGACCAAAACTCCCAAAATCAATCCCAACCTTCCTTTTATGGTCATTAACCTTGTGTTTAAATTTCATAGATTTCTATTTACTTATACTAAAGTTATGGTGCGAAAACCAAGAAAAATGCTTATTTGGGCCCCTTTTTGGCCCCTTATTCCTAAACTGTTCGGACCAAAACTCCCAAAATCAATCCCAACCTTTTTTTGTGGTCATTAACCTTGTGTTTAAATTTCATAGATTTCTATTTACTTAAACTGAAGTTATAGTGCGAAAACCAAGAAAATGCTTATTTGGGCCCTTTTTGGCCCCTAATTCCTAAACTGTTGGGACCAAAGTTGGGACCAAAACTCACAAAATCAATCCCAAACCATCCTTTTGTGGATATAAACCTTGTGTTTAAATTTCATATATTTCTATTTACTTACACTAAAGTTATAGTGCGAAAACCAAATGTCTTCGGACGACAACGCAGACGACGACGCCAACGTGATACCAATATCCAACCAAAATTTTTTCAATTTTTGTGGTCGTATAAAAGTCAGTCCAATATCTGAAGGTGATAGAAAAAAGTCTGTATGACTGATTTTCAACAATTTTCAAAGTCTTTAACCCTTAATTTAGGCAAAAATCAGCAGAGCGGAACTTAAACTTGAGCTGTAACTGATTATACCAAAAATCAGCCTAATATCTACAGGCGTTTAGAAAAAAAAGTCTGTATTAAACTATGACTTTCAAAAATTTATTGAAGTCAAAATCCTGTAAGTTTGACAAACATAACCGGGGTGAAACAAAAGCTAAAATTTGATCTGTAACTCATCATGATTAACTCACATACCAAAAATCAGCCCAATATCATAAGGCATTTAGAAAATAAAGTCTGTATAACTAATTTTAAACAATTTATCAAAGTCCAAAGGCCTTAATTTCTGCAACAAAATAGTGAAGTAGAACCAACCGTAATTTGATCTGTAACTCATGATGGTTAACTCATATACCAAATATCAGCCCATATTATGAAGGTGTTACGATAAAAAGTATGTATGAAAGGTATGTTGCAAAATGATGGAATGACGGACAAGGATAAAAATATATGGCCCCGCCAACTTTGTTGCTGGGCCATAAAAATTGCTACTTCATACAAAATCACTGGACCATGACCATGACCAAAGGGGCAGGGTCTCATATCTTAGTCATGAAACTGATATGACCTGATAGAAATCCATTTTGTACATAATTTCATTGATCTATCACTAATAGATCCTATTTTTACATAGTCAGATATTATTAGAAATTATAAAAATAATAGTGAGAACGTCTTACAATTTTTAATTTGTAGAACTACAAATCAACTATATCAGTTCACAAGTTACAACAGAACACAAATGCTTCAAATATTTTATTAATTTAAATGCAATTATAATGATTATTCATCAAACAGTTAAATATATCCTGATCCATTAAAAACTTGTTTTAACTTCATCCTTCTCTTTTACAAGAATGTTTTCTCCACAACAACATTCAACATTGACATTGTTGGGAACATGCAAAAAAATGCTAAATTTACAAGTGTTTGCAAATTAGAAACATTTAATTGTATGCTACCTTATTCTCAACTGCACAACACAGTGAAATAAATAATAACTAAGCTATTTCAATCAGGTTAATATTATTTGCTGTCCTTTATCTGTAATGTATTCTTCCCTTTCATGACTTTCATGATGTCATTTTTATTTTATACTTTAATTTTACATTCTAAATTTTGAATGCTAGCTAATCAGATTCTTCATTTAATTATATTAATCCTATTTATCTATATATGATATTATATCTAAAATACTAAGCAGTTTGTGAGTCCCCATTATATTTTTAAACTTATGCAAACTCTTACATATACTCACCTACAGACTGCAAAAGGAAAGGAATATTCTAACTTTTCATTGAAGAGTTTCTTTTTGCTATATCTTATTACCACAAAGAAACTTTTAAACAACAAAGTACAATTAACTAAAACTCATTACACTGAAAATATATAGTCTTCATTCTTGTAAAGTAAATGGTATGGTTCAAATAGTTCCTAAATATTAATTCAATACCAATACTTTATATTAGATTTATCCAAGGAAATGAGAACAAGGGACACAATTACTGTACATTGAAAAAACATTTTCCTAAACTTCTAAGAAAATATAAAATCATTATCAAGGATTTGTATAGTTAAACTAACTGTACAAATCCTTGATAAAATGAAGAACTTTATTTTTTTAATGACCAAAAACATCTTTTAATAGATAATTGATATTTTGAACAATATTTATTAAGTTTTAGATCTTGTGTTGTTGATTAATTTCGGCAGCAGCAACCCAACAACAATTGTTGTCCAATTCATCCGAAAATTTTAGGGCAGATAAATCTTGACCTGATAAACAATATCACCCCATGTCAGATTTGCTCTAAATGCTTTGGTTTCAGAGTTATAAGCCAAAATCTTCATTTTACCCCTATGTTCTTTTGTTAGCAATGGCGTATATCTTGGTTGGTTGCCTGGGTCATCGGACACATTTTTTAAACTAAATACCCTTATGATGATTGTGAACAATATTGGTTAAATTTGTCATACTAGTTTCAGAGGAGAAGATTTTTGTAAACGATAACAAAAATTTAAGAAAAATTGTTAAAAATTGACTCTAAAGTGCAATAACTCCTTAAGGGGTCAACTGACAATTTCGGTCATGTTGACTTATTTGTAGATCTTACTTTGCTAAACATTATTGCTGTTTTCAGTTTATCTCTACCTATAATAATATTCAAGATAATAACCAAAAAACGGCAAAATTTCCTTAAAATTGCCAATTCAGGGGCAGCAACCCAACAACCAGTTGTTTGATTCGTTTGAAAATTTCAGGGCAGATAGATCTTCACTTAATAAACAATATTACCCCCATGTCAGATTTGCTCTAAATGCCTTGGTTTCAGAGTTATAGGCCAAAATCTTCAATTTACCCCTATGTTCTATTTTTAGCCGTGGCGGCCATCTTGGTTCGATGGCCAGGTCACCAGACACATTTTTTAAACTAGATACCCCAATGATGATTGTGACCAAGTTTGGATTAAATTGGCAAAAAAGTTTCAGAGGAGAAGATTTTTGTAAAAGATTACTAAGATTTACGAAAAAATGGTTAAAAATGGACTAAAAAGGGCAATAACTCCTAAAGGGGTCAACTGACCATTTCGGTCACGTTGACTTTTTTGTAAATCTTACTTTGCTGAACATTATTGCTGTTTACAGTTTATCTCTATCTATAATAATATTCAAGATAATAACCAAAAACAGCACAATTTCCTTAAAATTACCAATTCAGGGGCAGCAACCCAACAACGGGTTGTCCGATTCATCTGAAAATTTCAGGGCAGATAGATCTTGAACCGATAAACAATTTTACCCCTGTCAGATTTGCTCTAATTCAATCTAATTAAAAACCGATCTCTCATGCTCCTGTTTCTGATATGTCGCGTGGGAGATCTAACGACACCGGCTTTGAGGTCACATGTGAGTGAACTAAAAGTTATGAATTTATAAAGATATGCAAATAAGTTGACGACCTATTAATAAGCCAATCAAAAAAGTTTATGAATTATTTTGACTGACGATTTCGTCGTAAATAAAATGAGTTACATCCCCTTGCCTTACGTTAAACTTCCAAGATCGTGGAAGACTCAATTTCATTGGTCGAAAAAGACACACCTACGAGGTCACTCACATGTGACCTCAAAGCGGGTTTCGTTAGATCTCCCACGCGACATATCAGAAACAGGAGCGATGAGAGATCGGTTTTTAATTAGATTGGCTCTAATTGCTTTGGTTTTTGAGTTATAAGCCAAAAACTGCATTTTACCCCTATGTTCTATTTTTAGCCATGGCGGCCATCTTGGTTGGTTGGCCGGGTCACCGGACACATTTTTTAAACTAGATACCCCAATGATGATAGTGGCCAAGTTTGGTTTAATTTGGCCCAGTAGTTTCAGAGGAGAAGATTTTTGTAAAAGTTAACGACGACGACGACGGACAACGGACGACGACGGACGACGGACGACGCCGGACGACGGACGACGGACGACGCCGGACGACGGACGCAAAGTGATGGGAAAAGCTCACTTGGCCCTTCGGCCAGGTGAGCTAAAAATAGGGAAGAGTTTGGGTCGATTTTAGAACGCAGCAATCATGACTGGAATCATTGTTCCCATCGGGATATTTCAAAAAGTCACAAAAAATAAAAATAACCGTGACTTAAATTTCCATCCAAAAAAAAAAAATCCAAAACCAACCAAAATTTACAATATTCGAAAAATCATCCCACACATACCCTTCCAAAAAACCGTCAATGACTAAAATATGAAAGCAAAATTTCAGAATTTCTTATTGCTAAATTTGCAGACCATTTCTGAAAGGGAGAGGTAGACACAGAATTAATAAGAAATAACATGCTGCATTAAAAGCTAATATATTGGTTAATAATAGCATCATGCAGTTTGCAGTCGGAAGTTGGGCGCAAATACATTTTTTTATGATTAATCAATCTGACAGAGATCGAAGATAGGAATAAAAGGTGGAATCGATGCGATTAACTCAAGAAAATGGACTGAGAACACTTCTTTTACACTTACTCATATATGACCGAAATATGTGGAAATTTTTCGATGTTTGATCTAGACCTTAATCTCCAACAAGCCCGTGATAGGAAATGAAAAAAATGCCAACAATTATGAAGAAAGGTCTACACAGAATTTATTCGAACGCAGGTGGAAAATAACGGCCGTTGCTGTCTTATTCATTTTTTGGTTTCTCGATATATCGCCTTATTGTTCGCTGGCTTATTGTTCGCTAGCTATTGTTCGCTAGCTTCTGCCTGGTTGGAAAATATCATAAAATTGAGAATAGAAATGGGGAATGTGCCAATGAGACAACAACCCGACCATAGAAAAAAAAAACAACAGCAGAAGGTCACCAACAGGTCTTCAATGTAGCGAAAAATTCCTCCATGTCCCAGCGAGCTGAAACGTGTCTATACGCATAATGTGTCCACTTAGCCCATGTTCCCCTACACACTGCTCAATTCCAACATTTCAAGCTGTTTATCATATGCGTTGTTTGTTTATTGTACTGAGCAGGTCTTGTATTGTTCTGTTGCGCTTCTGTTCTAGGATTTGGGGAGGGTTGGGCGCCCACTTACATGTTTGATTATTTGATTAAATCAACAGTTCTATGAATAATTTGTACCTACAAAATTTATACATATTTAATATCTATATTAATGGACCAAAATGGCTCCTTGATCTCTTATATGTAACATACATCAAATACTATCAACATGACCTTTAGCTCACAATTTCAAATTGTTAGTTTCAATGAAGTGCCAACTAGGTATGCCTATTCAATATTGTGTAATGCCTGCAATGTTCGATTTCTGAAATCTTGCGGCAAATATTGATATTTCTGTAAACTTGTTGCAAAAAAGTTGCAATGCTTGCGGGAAGTTTGCAGCTAGCGGCAAACATCTGAAAACATTACTTACTGTTTTCCTGCAAACTTTTTGTTTGCCGCAATTTGCGGCAAGTCTGCGGCAAACATTTCAATTCTGCAAGGGATGACATTTCTGAAAAACTGATGTTATAGTGCAGACTGCTATGTCTAGACAGATATATGTGATGAAAATGACAGTGGTACTTAGTCGTGGCAGTTTTTTGGCCGTTATGATTGTCATAACAAGTGATGTGATAAGTGCTGAGTTGTTTTGCTTATTTAACACTAGTCAACGGTTTATGAACAAACAGAGACAATTAAGTGCAGAGAAAATATAAAGTAGGATAATAACTTAATGTAAGAAGCTAATTTTCGTCCATTGGTCAACTCAAGGGTATTATGTATTACTTGCTAAAAGTTCGGCCATGTTAGTAGAACGACCGAATAGTCCGAGACGGGATAGTTAAAGAGGTGTGTGTTTACTTCCGGTTTAATGTCTGATCATGTGACTGATATTTGTGATGGTTTTACTGTGAAACTGAAGAAAATCTCTATTTTTTTTATTTTTTGACTTTTTGAAACAAAAAACAAAGAGCCCAAATCAAGGAAGTATTTCTAAGTCCAGGCATGTACAACTTTGTTAATGTTTATTTCGATTGATTTTGCTCTTTATCTGCGAAATGATTTCAAAAACTGTTGGGTTTCCAATATTTGGGTTTAAATCAACTCCAGCGCGTATAATTAACAAATGTCCTGTGTTCACAGTGTGACTTTTATCTTTGTCCCTTTTTGCTTAGTTGAACCGTTCATAACCATAATAACTTCAAAGTTACTGCAATTAATCAAATGAATTAACTGATGTTTCAATGAAATTTCTATTTCCTTAATGTTATGCAATTGAAAGTTCATTTTCAAGAGCCGTTTCCTTTAAACAAAACGTCCGGTATTTTCAAATAATTATCTATTGCATGTTTTATTCGCAATTATGTTAGAAAAATGATTTGCAACAAGCTGAATTTGGTCTTATACTCTGTGTTTTATTTACAATGTACTGGGACGGAATACACTGGAAAGAATGTGTGTTGGTAAGGATGTTTTCTTCTTTAATTCAGTGGGTTTCATAATTTAGTGATATTTAAGATTTAAAACAGTTCAAAACTGCACAAAAGGGCATAGGACGAATAAAAACTGTATAATTCTAACATTTCAAGCCGTTTATTGTATTGTTCTGTTGCGCTACTGTTACAGGATAAGTGAGGTTGGGCGCCTACTAACATGTTTAACCCATCCATATTTAATTTCTTTATATGCCTATACCAAGTTAGGAGCCTGTAATTTAGTGATTGTCGTATTTTGCTGTGTTACATATTTTTTCGTTCATTATTTGTACATAAATTATGCTGATAGTTTTCTCATTTGGATTTTTTTATTGAAATTTCGGTGCATTTTATAGCTGACTATGCGGTATAAGCTTTGCTCATTGTTGAAGGCCACACAGTGGCTTAAAGTTGTTAATTTCTGTGTCATTTGGTCTAATGTGAAGAGTTATCTTATTGGCAATCATGCCAGATCTTCTTTTATATATTCAACCTGTTAGTCAAATGCGTTTTGTTTAAATATACTTTTTCACTTTTTTGTTTTTTTTGAAAATGTTGTTTGTGCTGTATTTAGACCCTTCTACAACGAAATTTGTTTTACATGCACACGTATAAAAATTGCGGTTGTTATCCAACGCAATCAAAGGTTTGAACGTAGTTTTCAATTTAGACTTGTTTATAATATATATATATATATACAAGAATAAATTGAAAACTAGCGTTCAAACCTATGATTGTGTTGGATAAAAACCGCAATTTTTATACGTTTGCATGTAAAACAAATTTCGTTGTAAAAGGGTCTAAATACAGCACAAACAACATTTATGTTTGTATAAATATATATTAGAAATTTAAGTAATTATACAAAACTTTTTAAAATAAATTCCAGTTTATAATAAATGATCAATAAAAGACCCAATCTTCTTAGAAATAGTTCAAAACTTGACAATAATAGAAAAAAAAACATCATCTTGTGACGAAATACAATGTCTTTTGTTATGTTAACATTACCTCTTAAACCGGCGTTTTGCATTTGCGCCGATCTGCATTTCATTTATGCCGATTTTTTCTTTCATTTGCGCCGATTTTTTTACAGGTAAATTACAGGTGAATGGATTGATTGATTGATTGTTGGCTGCTTAACGTCCAGTGGCAAATATTTCATGCATATTCAGGACGAGAACAAGTTCACAATAAATAGAATAGATATGTCTTGTCATAATAGAGGCCATTTGGGATGATGGTCTGGGGAAATTTGAACTGCCACTGGAAAATGAGGGTATATTGGATAGGGATAGAAATTTTGCTCTGCAACAGACCACCTACGAGCCCTCAAAGAGTTGTTGCAAGGGTTCTTAACGTGCAAAGAGCGTGGCACTCTGTTTACACGAGACATCGGATTTAACGTCCCCATTCTGACCGGACGTGACTGCGAAATTAATACATCCCGCACAGCCAAACGGACGCCCCACTTCGGCAAGCGTTTTACTGCCGGTCGGAAGAAGACCAAGTGATCATATTTCTATTCCCAAGTCACCCTTGGGGTTCAGGGGAATAGACGTAAGAAGATGTGGTATGAGTGGCAATGAGAGAAATCTCAATCCAAGTCACGTTATTTTTCATTTATCTTTATACCTCTTCCATTGGCCACTTGTACAAATGTAATGAATTGTCAATCATAACATGTATATAACTGTTGTCTCCTGCTCACCACGGGGAGATGGAAGAAGGCCTACAAGATACACCTCCAGATTTGGACCTTTAGATCGTGTTAAATCCAAAAATAAAAGCAACACACCACTAACAAGTTATAAATATCACACTTGCTGTGACAACCATAACGGTAAAACATATGTTTACCAAGATAAAGAACATTCATTAAAAAAACTTACAAATTTTCTTTCGAGTATTGGTTATTTGAAATAAAAGATCACAGTGCTTTCGTTTTTTACCTCCTAAAGAAGCATTATTTACATGTTATACTAGCGTTTTGAAGATTTCGCAAAATCTTAATCTTCTTTACAACTAACTTTTCAAGGACGTCGGAGAACACTTTCAAACGTCTTTGTTGCATGATTTTTGGAGTGATGTACACTTTGTTTAGAAATATAGAGCTGTATGTTTTGCTAAATTGATAATTGTTTAAAGTATTTATATGACATAAAAAGACTTTTCATCAAATGTACATAAATCTATAAATTAATCCAACGTCTGTTATCATTACAATGGAATCATAAGATTTGAAATAATTTTCTGATACTTTGATAAATCTTTTTTTTATATACTTTGATAAATCATACAATTAAAATAACACATGTTTGTCATCCTCAATAACATCGCAATTACAAATATAACAAGTTCTATCATTTTGAGGTTTATTGAAATATATGCCTTTATCTATAATAAGAATAGTCATAACTTATGCAATTATGGATTGATTGATTGTTGGTTGCTAACCGTTCAGTGGCTATTTCATGCATGTTCAGGATGAGAGTAAATTAGAAATAATTCAATTGGTAGGTCCTTATTAGGGGCAATTCAGATGAAGGTCAGGATTATTTGTTTTGCCAATGGCAAATGAGTGTATATTGGATATAGACAGAAATTCTGGCCAGATGTTAATGCTAACTAATACATACCGAACAGCCAAACGGCATAGGCGGATTTAGTGGGGGCAGGGCCCCCCCCCCTTTTTGGGAAAAAATTTGGTTGCTTATATAGGGAATCACTGAAGCGTGACTGGAGCGGGCCCCTTCTTAGGTCAGTCAGTGGGCCCCCACTGATGAAAATTTCTGGATCCGCCACTGAACGGACGGCCCACTTTGGTAGTGTTTTTCTGCTGGTTAGAAGAAGACCTAAGTGACCATATTTCTTATTTCACCAGTCACCTTTTTGAATTTAGATTAGATACTGTTATTAATTAACAGATCTTCATATTGTGATCTTACTTAATTAACAAATCTTCGTATGGCGATCTTACAAGAGCTGTTATAAACCATTATTTTCGAAAGAGATGACACAAAAGCAACCAATTCTTGAATAGTCTGGTCAACTACATTCTGCTGTTGTCTGTTCTATGGTCGGGTTGTTGTCTCTTTGAAACATTCCCCATTTCCATTCACAATTTTATTCGTAGTGTAATCCGATTCTAAAAAGGTTTCATAAAATTTGACTTGTATAGATCGGCGTTTTGCATTTGCGCCGATTTTTTCTTTCATTTGCGCCGATTTTTTTTTTCATTTGCGCCGATTTTTTTTTTTCATTTGCGCCGATTACAGGTGAATAGATATAAGAAGATGTGGTATGAGTGCAAATAAGAGAACTCTCCATCAGAGTCTATTATTTTTCATTTATCATTTTAGACCTCTTCCATTAACCATTTGTACAAATGTAATGAATTGTCAATCATAACATGTATATATTACTGTTGTCCCCTGCTCACTACGGGGAGATGGAAGAGGGCCTACATGATACACCTCCAGACGTTTTTCTTGACAGTACCCGTAGTTCTTTAACCTCTGTCTTTCTGACATCTGCCACATGTTTATGCTCGATCAGTGTTTTGACAATAGAATCCGTGGTACCCTGGCTTTACACAATTTATGGTACATTTATAAGATATATACAGTTGTTTTGTTTCAGGACACTAACCTTCCGATATGTATGGCCCTCGATGATTAAAGAATTGACTCCTCGGCTCGTTTCAGTGTGTAATATGTCCATCATGTTACAACGAAGTTCAAGAACAATATGAATGAAAATTACCTTAAACATAAATGAACAACAATTATAACCAGATTTTATCAATGGTATAGTACAGTACATGTACCTGTAAATCTAATTAGGAGCAAATATAAAATCGGCGCAAATGAAAAAATGAAATCGGCGCAAATGAAAGAATGAAAATTTTCAAAATCGGCGCAAATGTCATCACCGTATAGATAATTTGTTAGTTTTTTTGTCATGAATGTATGACTCATATATATCACCTTTACTTTTCTAAATCCTATTTACACTAGTGTGTCAAAACAAAAACACCTCTACCAATTAAGTTAAGGTGCATCTTATCTTTTGGATATCCTCACAACATCATTAGGATATATAATCGATTTTATTTACATTTCCCTGTAACCCTACGCATTGTTTGCCTCTCTGTCTAATTTGAATACGATTGTTTCCAATGATTTCCTTGTTTGGATTTTAATAGCTATGATTTGATTATTATACCAATCGTAGTTGAATTTGAAATAAAAGATATAACAGAAACAGTTGTCTGTTTCCTATCTTGACTAACAAATAACATGATTGATTGATTGTTGGTTATATAATGTCCAGTTGCAAATATTTAATGCATATCAGGACGAAAAGTAGGAGATGTGGTATGATTGACAATGAGACAACTATTCACCAGAGCTACAATGAAATGGTTGTATGCAATCATATACCGACATCAATGACAAAAACCCATACAGTATAGTCGGCTATGAAAGACCACTACATGAAAATGGAAACAGTTCTAACGAGAAAATTAGCTGACTTACTTGTGTCAAAGCAATTAAAAAAAAACCAAAGTATGATAGACATGAACTAACGATAGCCGCATCAATACAGGCTCTTGGCTTTGGACAGAATGTTGTGCTCAACCCTCACCCTTACATTGGCCGGGGTGTAACAGCACAACATAAGAACAATGTACTTTTAGAAATTGACTATGAGGGACAGTTGAGTCAAAAGCGATGATGATACATTCCCTGTATCAAAAATTAGTATATACTTGATGTACAGTTATCTTTGAAAATACTCGATAACACTAAAGAGGTTGTATTATATAATATAATATAATCTCCTTAGCAAAAAACTTTTGCTTCCGTTATGCTGTACCTACACCTTCTTAGATATATTTTAACCTTACTTTAAGATCTGCATAATTCTAAGGTACTTTTAAATCTACAAGGGCGTCTTCAAATTTCAAGGAGAAATTGAATAAAGTCTTGATAATTATAGACTTTATTTTCACTATGATAAATTTTCCATTGCCATGAAATTCTATGTGGGATGTTAAAATATTGAATAGTTAATAAAAAAAAACCACCTTAATCTTTGCAAATACTATGGGATAATAATAGTGTTTTTTAATATAAGCTAAATTAGTAAATAAAAAAAACCCAAATAAATGTATTGTCAATGGATCACTGGCTATTGTGTATATATATAGGGATTATATATAATCACTAAAATTTTCAGGGATTATGTATAATCACTAGAAAAACGTCACGGATTATACATAATAACTGAAATGAACAAATAGTTCTATTTATAAAGAAAATGAATAAAAGTCAAATAATTTATTCAATAAAATCATATTAAAACATTATTATAAACATAAATTGTAAAATGTTAAGTACAATATATCGAAATGATAACCCCAATTTTTTTAAATGTAATTAAAAGCTTAGCCACAATTATATTAAAATGTTAAACACAATATATTAAAATAAAAAGGCTTCACGTTTGTATTTACCACAATATCCAGATTAAAAAAAAAACCTTTTCCTTCACATATTGAATCAGATTTTATGACATGCCTAAGAGGAATAAGGTGTTCAGTAACACATCTGAGGGTACCTCCAAAAAATGCAAATTAGAAACCTCGAACTGGTGCGAGCAAGATACCATGTTTTGTGGCCAGGCGATATCCTTTTTCAGACTTTTTGTGAACAATTTCCATTATGTTTTGGGGTTTTCTCTTTCCTTATTTACCCTGTGTAATTGCTATGAGAAGATTACACCAAATGTCAGCTTCCTCTAAAACTTTGTTCTATTTGTCAATCCTCAGTTCTACCTGTTTTCTCATACATTTGGATGCGTAAGTTTTTTAGTTTGAATTTCTTGTTCATTTGAGAGGAAAAAAAACACAGTTTTTCCACTATCTTCTTCATCATTTGGATTACATATAAAACAAATAATATGCTCTATGGATTAACAAAAGAAAACGATCAATATCTATTTGACGCTGTTTTTAAATAAAAACAAAACGATCAATATCTATTTGACGCTGTTTTTTTTAATAAAAACAAAACGATCAATATCTATTTGACGCTGTTTTTTTAATAAAAACAAAACGATCAATATCTATTTGACGCTGTTTTTTTAATAAAAACAAAACGATCAATATCTATTTGACGCTGTTTTTTTAATAAAAACAAAACGATCAATATCTATTTGACGCTGTTTTTTAATAAAAACAAAACGATCAATATCTATTTGACGCTGTTTTTTTAATAAAAACAAACAATACATTTGAAGCTGTTTTTTAATAAAAACAAACAATACATTTAAAGTTATCTCTATACAGGGAATGTTGATATTATTAATTTTGAAGTCTTCAACTGTATCTCAAAACCCTGTGCTGGTTATATCTGTATGATCATCCTCTGTTTTTAAAAGCAAAAATATTTCATCTGGCAAGGAATATAAAAGGAAAAAATGACAACTTGTCTATATTAAAAAAAAATTATCAAACAAGGATGCTTAAATTATTGATAATCCCTGAAATAATGTTAGGGAATTTGTAGAATAATTATTGAAAATGTTCAGTGATAATCACTGGTCATTTTCAGGGATTATATATAATAACTAATGGTTTTAGTGATTATACATATTCCCTGAAAAAACAGGGATTCTACATAATCCCTTATTATACAAATTCACTGTTACATAGAATCCTATATATTGATTGGGAGTACCTTACATAGAATGAAATTCAAAACAGTGTGGCTGTGGCCATTGATTGACACATTAAATTAATCCATTGACTGGGACAATTTAGGTGAACGTTTGTATGTATAACGACCACTGCTCAATACAAATGTATGTACTTTTTAAAGACACTTAAACTATGGGGTCAACAAAGGTTCTCAACACCTCAATAAAGTAATTCAAAAAAATTAATCAGAAATAACACGATGTTTTGATTTATATCAATTATATAAATCAAAACTTAAAGGTTATTCCTGATTATTTTTTCGAATTATTTTATAATTAAAGGCGTTAAGAAACCTTTGGTGACCCCACAGTTTAAATGTCTATCGTAGGTACGTCGTGAACAGTGGTCGTTTCAGACAAACGTTCACGTAAATTGTCCCAGTCAATGGATGAATTAAATGTGTCAATCAATGGCCACAGCCACACTGTTTTGAATTTCATTCTAGTATACAATGGGACTCTATTTCACAAGGTTCTGTGAATTATCTCAGATGGTGCCATTAAAACAAAATACATATATGGTTTGGCGATATCTGGCCACAGCTTTTATTCATAATATGATAAATTCATATAATATACAAGTGTGGACACAGATGAGTGTGGATAGTGTGTTTGGATGTTTGACAGTGTCTTATGACAATAAAGTTCTATGTTTTTCCTATATGGTGTTAATAACTGTGTTGCACGGTGACAACCGATCTGAGCATTAGGAGTGTTATTTATTTGATATTTTTTTATGTTCAATACAGACATGGGGAGACAGTAATTACATTAGTTACCAAATGATTATGATAGAACATGTTCTACATCTTTGGTTTTGGATACATTTTGTAGCTGGGAATTGTTAATTTCTGTGTCGATTTGGTCTCTTGTGGAGAATTGTCTCATTGGCAATCATACCTCATCTTTTTTTATATGTATTTGCTTACTATTGGTATGGTTCTATTTACATTACTTTGTGGTGGATCGTCAGTATCATTAGTAAAAAAAAAATTAAAATGTCGAATTTCTTCCTCAGATTAGAATACATTTATTGGTTTTAAGTAATGACAATGGCTTAAGTCTGACATGATTATTGGGGCTAAATAAGATCGGAAGTAAACCTCTGTGCTGATTTATATCAATTCTTTATATCTCCTCCAAAGCTGGTCGAAGCAAAGACAAATTTTGACCAAAATAAAAATGATTTCACCAAAAGAACCTTTGTGAGCATGCTTCAAAGACTCATAACTGCTCCAAAAGTAATCTGATCGAATTTGAAGCATGTCAAGCAGATATCATCAACATCTACTTAATAAGTCTTAAAATATGTCTAAATACCTAAAAAGCTATTTAGTACTCAAAAGGTATTGCAAAATTATTCCTTTTCATTTTTTGTTTTGTTATATGGATACAAATATAAGTGATACATGTACCAATACAGTATTTGTTGTGGTATGCAAGTGTAGTAATTAGCATTTACTGTAACAATGTTAATTCACACAAATTAAGAAAAAACAAATGAATGGAACCTCCGCAGGGTGCTGCTTTATACGACTGCAGAGGTGGAAACCTGAACGGTTGGGGCTAGTATGGACACAACATAGGTTTCTGACACAGATTGAATGTGGTCTATAAAGAACTTCAACTTAAAAATTTTAAATTGGACATTTACCTATTTTGGTCCAATATCCAAAATCTAAATACATGGTTAAATTCAGAATATCATAGAACCCGAAGAATTCAATTTTTGATCGGACCAACTTGAAAACTGGGCCCATAATCAAAAATCTAAGTACATGTTAAGACTCACCATATCAAAGAACCCCAAAAATTCATTTTTGTTAAAATCAAGCTGATTTTAAATTTGGACCCTTTGGACCTTAATGTAGATCAATTTAAAAACAGGACCAAAAATTAAGAATCTTAACACGGTTAGATTTGGCATATCAAAGAAGCACAATAATTCATTTTTTTGATGAAAGCAAACAAAGTTTAATTTTGGCCCCTTATTCCTTGGGACCAAAACTCCCAAAAATAATCCAAACCTTCCTTTTGTGGTCATAAACCTTTATAGATTTCTATTAACTTATGCTAAAGGTATTGTTAAAAAAACCAAGAAAAATGCTTATTTGGGACCTGTTTTTGGTTCCTAAATCCTACCCTGTTGGGACTAAAACTACCAAAATCTATTCCAACCCTCCTTGTGTGGCCATAGACCTTATGTTAAAATATCATAGATTTCTGTTTACTAATACTTGAGTTATAGAGCAAAAACCAAGAACAATGCTAAATTTGGGCCCTTTTTCCTAAACTGTTGAGACCAAAATACCCAAAATCAATCCCAGCCTTCCTTTCATGGTCATAAACCTTGTGTCTAAATTTCATATATTTCTATTGACTTAAGTTAGAGTGCTAAAACCAAATGTCTTTGGATGAAGACGATGACGCGAACGTGATACAAATGTACAACCAAAAAGTTTTCAATTTTTGTGGTGTTATAAAAATGATCTCAAATCAAATTTCTAATGGAGTTTGCAACAATAATTATTCAACTACTCATTTTAATAAAACATTAAGTATTAAAATATAAATGTCATACAGTCATGGTGATGATGCCCCCGCTAGCATATAACGTTAAAAAGGTACATAAAGTGAAGCTGCCAAAAATTGAACTTAAACTGAGTTTAGAGGTAATAAGCATTATATACACATTTCACTAAATTTAGTTGAGACAAACTTGAGAAATTTTTCCATTTGTGAAAGGGCATAACCCTAGAATGATAATCAAAGTGCTTGTAATCACTGAATGGCTATTAAAGACTGCTTAAATTTATCAGTTGGTAGTAAAGTGAATTTTGCATTGTATAGTGTATATACATGTATAGCATTATTTTAAGTTGATTCAACTACTATTATGGACAGAGAAATCTAAACTCCAATTTTTTAAGAAGATTTCATAAAGCATTGGTTTGAGGTAATTCAACAACCATTCTGGACAAAGAAATAACTCAAATTTATTGTCTGGAATCTACAAAAATGTTTGTTTTTGGCCCTTAATTCCTAGACTGTTTGACCCATAACCCACAAAATAGACCTCAACCTTCTACTTATGGTATTCAATATTATGGTACAATTTCAGAACAATTGAAATACTTATACACAACTTTTTGTACGGACACTAGATTAATGCTTGTTTTGGTCACCTTTGGAACCCTTATTCCTAAACCTTAGGGACTATATATATAACCCCCCAAAACAATCCCAGGCTTCCTTTTATGATTATAAATATTACTGTGGATGCATTATTATTCTTTGGATACCAATTTTCGTGGCTTTTGTGGCTAGAGTCTTACCACGAAATTAAATGTTCAACGATTAACAAATTTTCTATAGGCTTGTATGCAGACTTCGGCAAAACCACGAAATTAAATATCCACAAAATGCAAACTTTCTTTAATCCACGAAAATTGGTACCCACGAAAATAAATGAATCCACAGTATGTTATAATTAAGGCTTCCTTTTTACTTATACTGAAGTTATTATCTGGAAACCATCCGTCTTGGGAAGACGACGACAGGATACATACATGTATTTCAACTGCAAAAATTTCTGTGGTTGTTTAAAAATTTCAAACATGTACGATGAAATATTGTTTTAGAAATTGATAAGCCTAGATATGCCTTATAATTTTTCCCTGCATAGTTGAAGGACCATTTACTCAGAACCGAGTCATCAGTAGGCAGCTAGTAGATGTATTAAAACAACCTAGCATCATATTGCTAGTAGTGGTAGTAGCATTCTCGGGTACATTTGTTCTTTTTTTTTATAATATATTTGGTTCAAATCAATATAGAATGCTTTTATCTCCCTAATACTTACATTGTAAATAGAGGTGATACTACTTTGACAAATCCTTGTACATGAGAGAGTTTTCTGTCAAATCTTTATTTCACAAAGAATGATTTGCATAACAATGAACTGAGCTCAAAGCAAAGTATTCAATAATACACTTAGACAAAGAGCTAAATTCAGTGATATACTTTGTACTACAGGTCCTTCATTAACATCCATCGACCAAAACCACATCTCAAAAACATTCCATACTACATGGTTGGATTCAAAAGTCCTGAAAAAGACATGATTTTTTTTATCATATTTTAAGTATATACACACAGGTTTAAACTTTCTTGTGGTACAATCATTCCGTATCTAGCAACTATCAATTTGCTTCATGCACATATTGATATGTGTTGAGTTTACCTCTGTTGGAAATAAGAACACACAAACCTCCACCTAATTTTAGTCAACGGACAAAACATTCAAAACTATAAAATATTATCTAAGACTTGTCAGTGTCTATTTACCATTGCCACTGAATCAGTGATATATGTACACATAATTATGTACATGCAAGACTAAAATTATAAAGTACACTAGAACAGACACGTGGTATCGCAGGTCCATGACTGAGTTAACGTATATAACTATGTGCAAGCCTTATTTTAGTATTAGTATTTTTATCTGATAAAGTTATGCCGATTAAACGATACACAAGTTTCTCTGCTTTCAAATCTTTCTGATTGAAACCGTCGAACTGGAACTTATCAATTATTGGTAATATTAATTATTTGAAAAACAAAAGTTCCTGGAATGGAGTATTTTTTTAATCAACAGCATTGTCATATACATACATGTATTAGTTGTAAATAAAATTGAATTCTTTGATTCGCTGTTTTACGTCATGCCGGCTAACAAATTGAAAACTTTACCTATACGCCTTATTTTTAGTCCAGATTTTAGTATTTGTATTGTTACAATGTATCTTAGAAAGTCTAAACTGATTAAAATTTGACAATTTAGTAGTTTCAACCCTGTGGATACGACCCGTGTATATAGCATATTAATCCTGAATACACCGTTTGGTGGTGCACCTGTCAGACGCGGAACGTACAAATTAGGTAATCGGTAACAGGTGAATATACTATTAATTTTTGGTATCGGTATCGGACTCGATCCGGAACTTCTTAATTATTGGCAACATTAATTACGTGGAAAACAAAAGGGCCTGGAGTGGTGTAATTTTTAATCTACATGTGCCTTTGTACTATATTAGTTATATTATATATAAAGTCGAATTCTTTGATTCGTCGTTTTTACGCGATGACGGCTGACAAATTGGACCTCGTAATTTTAGTATTATAGATATATAAGACTAAAACTGACATTCAGTCTTTACGATATCTTCATTCCCAAAGTCATTTTCAAATCTGACTTCATGGTAAAATAAGATTCCATATCTACAACCAATGAAAAGGAAATATCCCTCTAATAGACTAGCATTGAAATCACAGTTTTCGAAAATGGAAGCTAGGTCACCGTGGAACCTAGAACAAAAAAAAGGGAAACAATATATCTTAAATATTTCAAATGCATGTACATGAAATAATATTAATCTCTAAAATTCACCATATTGTTCCCTTTTTTATCTTCTGTTCGATACTGTATATCCAGTGGCGAATCCAGAAATTTTCTAAAGTGGGAGCCCACTGACTGACCTAAGAGGGGGCTCGCTCCAGTCACGATTCAGTGATTCCCTATATCAGCAACCAAATTTTTTCTCAAAAAGCAGGGCCCCCACCCCTAAATCCACCTCTGATATCAACCTCTAGATGTCTTTCAATTACATTCAGTTTAGTGTGGGTTGATGTTTGATTGTTGTACATGTTACAATGAGCAAAGCCCATACCGCAGTCAGCTATAAAAGGCCCTGATAAGACAATGTAAAACAATTCAAACGAGAAAACTAACATGTCTGTTTAAGGTTACATCATCAAAATATGTAGGGTAGGTAGGTAGGTCGGTATTTTCTTTTTATTATTTTGTCCATTTTATTTTTTGTGCCATGATTTTGAATTGTGTGGTCCGAGTTGTCCATGGGGCGAGAGTTCCCCTATTTATAATGATTGGATTATTTCTTACGACGGCAATAAAATGGCTTAGGGTGGGTGCTCAAAATAGGATCGGTCAGGTACCCATAATCAAACATATATTTTTTTGGCCTTACCGAGAGCACCATTGAAATATATACAAATCACGGATCGGATACGCATCAACTATGTAAGACCTAATTTCAACACCCCTAAACAGTGAATATTTTTATCGCAAACAGTAGAATTTTATTACATAATGTGAAATGTGTGGGATTGTGCAGCACGTGTCATCATGACATGTGTCCCTTCGCGGCCTTCAGTTTTGATTATAGACTAGAGAAGAGACTAAATGCGTACAAACCTGATGTCAAATGAAGATATACGGAATTTAAATAACGTTGATCCTTTAAATGTATGAAAAACAAAAACATATGACAATTGTTCACATAAAATAGATAGTAACAATTTTCCAAATGAACGTCCATTAAAATTATTAAAGTCTCTGGATGAATATTTCCCGCGCAAATGTCATGGAATAGACCAAAACGAATTTTAGGTGTGTGTTGTCATTAAAAAATTCGGGTCAATGGACACAGTTAGATTAAATATATAAATATGTTAACTATATTTATATTGGTTTTTCAGAAAAGTGACTTTACCAGATTTTTTTTTGTGGCAAACAACGGTAAATAGCCGATATCATCTTGACATGACATATGAAAACCCCTTAAGCATAATGGTGTGTGTATGGAATAGTCCATGGAATTGTCCAAACCGATACAGGTGAAATACGTAGAATAATATTGCTGTGTCTATTGTGGACACAGCAATAAAATAAGATTTAAGATCCTAATGAGCCCGTAGTAAAGTAAAAAAAACTGTAAAAAGCCTTATTAAATAAAATTTGCTCGATTAACCTTGAAGTGAAGACTAATAAAAATTTGCGTGTATAGTGAACCCCCTAAATAAAATAATACTGTGTTCTAGACCACTTCCCCTTTCGGTGATCTACAGAAATGATTTTTTACTATATAGTATGTTAATAATATATATACATGTAGATAGATATGTTGTAGATAGATACTAAGATATGTTGTAGATAGATAGATAAGACCATAGACCATGTATATGTAGATAGATCTATGGTCGGTTACCCGAAGATAATATGGCAACCAGGTAGATAGATAGATATATGTGAAGATAGATATATATGAAATGCACCGTGGGATACACTGGTGCTTAAAATTTAGAAAACACCGTGGGATACACAAGTGTAGTCTGTATTATCCAAAAACCTAAAATTTCATAGTTAACATTAAGATTCTATGCAGCGAATTCTGCCATTTACGGGAATATATTTATGATGCTCAAAGTTCAAAAATAAAAGTCACTTTTCTCAACAGCAAACGAGTTAACATCATCAGTCAAATCTGTATCACCACTATCACCGACAAAACCTGAAAAATAAATACAAAAGAGCAGTATCTTTTTCAATAAAAAGGAGTGGGAGGGCGGGTTTTTAAGTTTACCGCTTACAAAATTTAAACATCTTGCTTGCTGCGATGAAATTCTAAAAAGGGATAAATGACGTCACAGAATATAACGTCACTCATGTCGGGTAAATCTAAAACATGAAACACAATCCGTGAGTGGCCCCGGCGATAACTGAATTTAAGTCTATTAACTTAAATTCCATTATCTCAGATGGTGCCATTAAAACAAAATACATATATGGTTTGGCGATATCTGGCCACAGCTTTTATTCATAATATGATAAATTCATATAATATATAATATATATACATGTAGATAGATATGTTGTAGATAGATACTAAGATATGTTGTAGATAGATAGATAAGACCATAGACCATGTATATGTAGATAGATCTATGGTCGGTTACCCGAAGATAATATGGCAACCAGGTAGATAGATAGATATATGTGAAGATAGATATATATGAAATGCACCGTGGGATACACTGGTGCTTAAAATTTAGAAAACACCGTGGGATACACAAGTGTAGTCTGTATTATCCAAAAACCTAAAATTTCATAGTTAACATTAAGATTCTATGCAGCGAATTCTGCCACATTGACGGAGGAAAACAGAGACTCTGTCAACCGCCATAAAAAGGGCGGTTCGCTGCAAAGCTGTGAACCAGATATGAGATAACTCAGTTAGGTAGATATCTTTATCTAACGTACAACTTGGTACATATATATATTAAATAATCTAGATAGATAGATAGATATTATTTAACGTACAACTTGGTACATATATAGATAGATAGATATTTTACTGAACGTACAACTTGGTCCATAATATGATAAAGTCTAGATAGATAAATAGATATTTTTATTTAACGTACAACTTGGTACATATATAGATAGATAGATATTTTACTGAACGTACAACTTGGTCCATAATAAGATAATGTCTAGATGTCTAGATAGATAAATAGATAATTTTATTTAACGTACAACTTGGTACATATATATATTAAATAATCTAGATAGATAGATGGATATGATGTAACGTACAACTGGTACATATATGGATAAATAGATATTTTACTGAACGTACAACTTGGTCCATATATATGATAATGTCTAGATAGATAAATAGATATTGTTATTTAACGTACAACTTGGTACATATATATATTAAATAATTTAGATAGATAGATATTATTTAACGTACAACTTGGTACATATATAGCTGGATAGATATTTTACTGAACGTACAACTTGGTCCATATATATGATGTCTAGATAGATAAATAGATATTTTTATTTAAAGTACAACTGGTACATAATATATGTTAAATAATCTAGATGAAGATTTGTGAACAACTGTTCAAAAGTTCAAAACATATTTGCCTAGGCTACACAGATAAAAATACTTACCAAAACTACAGCAAACCATAAATAGTTGATTGTATTTGTATATCATAAAATATAGTATATTATAGTATATCAACCAATAATATAAAGATGTTTAAGAATTCATTTCATAAGCAGGTTAAGAGTGCCAAGTGAAAAACATCCAGTGAAAAAGTTCTGATCTGATCGAATCATGATATTTTATGTAGCAACCCGACAGCTTATTATAAAGGCAATAAATAGTTGTAAATGTTATAGCAGCACCAGTCCAGTTTGCATTGGTCTCAATTGCGACCATCCTTACTTAAGAATGATGAATTTCACACTCCTTCTGGTCATGTTCTACATCTCATTGACAAAGACCCACTCTAGAACTACCTGTGTCAATACCACTACAAGTTTATTAAAATTATGTTGGATCCTTACAGTTTCATTATACATGTATATTCTGAGTTAACGTTTAACATGCGACAAATATGCCACCACAAAAAACATTTCCATGCCTAGACCTAAGTCAACCCCATCTGGAGGATATCAGTCTGCTACAAAAACATACTTACTATTGAGGATTCTACTATTAAAACATCAAACATTAAAATCTCCTACAACTCTGTATGGCAAATAGCTACAGGAAGTATAGCTACATAGTAATATGATTACAATTTAAAGCATAATAAATCAAGAAAAATAATAATTCTTCTGGAAAACCCTGTATGAAGTGTCAGTATTGGATCTTCAACCCAATTATTGATTTTATAATCCTTCAAAATCAATGAAAGGACAGCTTTATTACATTAAAGGACAAGGTGATTTGAACTTGGATATCACAAGCCACAAGGCCTAGATTAAACAAGGTACACCTGGTTAAAGTTATAAAGGATGACCTGTGTTACACAAAAAACAAACAAGTGCTTATCAACATCTACATGTAGATACCCTCATAATTAAAAGCATAACAAACAAAACGTCCAAGCATTATGCTAAAGTTACTGAAATTCAACCTGTACTATAATTTCCATAATAAATAACAACCATAATTTGGAATCAACTGTTGCCCAGCAACCAGTAGGGCCAATCATTATGCAAAGAAAAGTTCCTCATAAAGCACCAGCCTAAAATAACAAACAGCACCTAAACATACAGCGTAAGATACTAATAAATTGGGCAACTTCTAGAATCCCCCAGGATGAAGATTACAATACATTCTATACAGTATATATATAAATTAAGCTGTTGACACCTAAATACTCAAGATTTTTAGCAGTGAAGCAGACTGCAAGACAAGCTGTAAATAATTACTTAGTTTGTTCTAGATTTGCTAATATTACATGTACATACATGTATATATTTAACTGCGACTGACAATTTAAAAAATAAAAAAAAATAAAAAAACTTGTCAAGATTAAAAGTTGATTACAAGATAATACCATTGGACCCCTTTTTTCCCTTAATATATATGTATATATATAAAAACAAGAGTGCACACACTGAAATGTCTTGCCTTCTTTACTAATCCTTGATACTATCTTGATAGACCTAAATATAAAGCTTTATTACAACTGTCACATAAACCAACATTAACCAAGAAAAGGAAATATTGATCAATCAACCATGAAAATGATGTCAAGGTCAGATGAACCATGCCAGGCAGACATGTACAGCTAACAAATCTTCAATACAACAAATATAGTTGACTTATTGCTTATAAATAAAGAAAAACACACCAAAACACACAAACCTTAAAACTTAGCAATGGAACATGAAAATGAGGTCAAAGTCAAATAAAACCAGCGTAAACGACAAGAGGATTATTAAATATGTCCATACACCAAATATAGTTGACCTAATGCACAAGGTATTAGAAAAATAGACCAAAACTAAAAACTTAACTTTGACCACTGAACCATAAAAAATAAGGTCAAGGTCAGATGACACCTGTCAGCTAGACATGTACACCTTACAATCATTCCATACACCAATTATAGTAGACCTATTGCATATAGTATATGTAAAACAGACCAAAACACAAAAACTTAACTATAACCATTGAACCATGAAAATGAGGTCAAGGTCAGATGACACCTGTCAGCTAGACATGTACACCTTACAATCATTCCATACACCAATTAAAGTAGACTTATTGCATATAGTATAAGAAAAACAGACCAAAACACAAAAACTTAACTATAACCACTGAACCAAGAAAATGAGGTCAAGGTAAGATGACACCTGCCAGTTGGACATATACACCTTATAGTCCTTCCATACACTGAATATACTAGACCTATTGCTTATAGTATCTGAGATATGGACTTGAACACCAAAACTTAACCTTGTTCACTGATCCATGAAATGATGATTGATTGTTGGTTGCTTAACTTCCCGTGGCCAATATTTCAAGCATATTCAGGACGATCCATGAAATGAGGTTGAGGTCAAGTGAAAACTGTCTGACAGACATGAGGACCTGCAAGGTACGCACATACCAAATATGGTTATCCAATTACTTATAATAAGAGAGAATTTAACATTACAAAAAAATCTTTTTTATTTATCAGGTTATTAAACAAGATAAATATTAATATTATAATGTTATATAAATCGATAGCGTCCTCCATTCAAAAAGTGCTAAATACCAAACAACATTTAAAAGTTTCAATGTAATATATTATATAACAATTATATCGAATGTAACCTCATATTTACAAAAGTTTTTTATTTAAAGCACATGATGTGGCATCCCATCATTGTATGGCCATAAAAATTTGTAAACGTAACACATTCAGCAATTTTAAGTTTAGAAACTGAGATATAAACGTTACACAAATCTTTTCAATCCTACCCATAAGAAAAGAAAAAGTTGTCTTAATCTATATAAATAAGTTTGTTATATGTTGGAATCACATGTACATTTTGTACATGAGTTAAATTGGTTTAACTTAAAAGTAATATACTGCTTTTAACTAAAAAATCTGACGATTACCTGAAATTTTTTCAACTGAATCATACCAATGCGAAGCTCTAGGGGTAAGCATAAATAACATCGATGATGATCCAATGTACAAATGTATGTGACCAAAGGAGTTGAGTTAGTGGCGTGATGAGTCGTGAATCCAGTCCAGTCTGGTAACCCATTTGTAAAAAACTGGTGTGGCCTTGTTGTCCAAGTCTCTGATCCAGTTACAATCCTTGGCCGTGTTCTGTGGCCGAGCAAGGTCTCTACTTGATCTACCCAACTTGTGCTACAACTCAACAAAAAGTAAATATTAGCTTCCCCATGCTACATAGCATTGACAGAACAAAACCAAATAACTGTACAAAGAAACAATAACAATTAAAAATTATGTATACTCATACATGTGGTTGTGTCAATAATAGTTACAATAATTAAAAATAATTCAAAATTAGTATATATACAGATTTATATAAACTAAAATCCATAGTCAGTTGATAGTAACATAGTGTTATATTAGTATATAATTGAGTTATTACGGATTCGTTATTACAACGTCAACAATAATTCAAGCTGTGGCCTGTTGACATATGGCTAAATTCTTGATCTAACTGAACTATTCATACCATATCGACCTAGTCTAGTCTAGAGAGTAGTAGTAACTATAAAATGTATACATTTGTACATGTCACTGTGATGAATGACTCTTGACAATTTTTAGTACACAAATGTGTATAGGTACGCGCAAAATGTACAGCCGGATATATACAGATGTTAATATTTGCTTAAATCCACCAGCAAGCTAACATTTAGCAATGATTTATTTTAGCTACTGCTTCTTAACTCCGGGTATGGTCTCTGTTCAATCCAAATTTTTGTTTATTTGTATCGAAAGTTGAACTTCCGGTTATGAACCTGGGTCCTTCGCCCCAAAGAGTACGTCCCTTTTACGTTCATATCCTTTCATGGAATATTTTCTGTATATGTGCTATGAAATATCTAGATACACAATTACCGATGTATACCCTCTTAAGGCAAATTTACTTCTAATTCGGAAGTTTCGGGAGTTCATTAGATAACACCTGCCCCACAACACATAATCATTAAAGACACGTTACTAACCTGCATGATCTGTTACAACGCAAAATACCATTTGTTAGGCTTACCCATAGGCACTTGACGATCTGTCAATACTCAATTTCAATAGTATAAGATATGAGATCAAAGTAATATATATAAAAAAAAAAAAAAAAAAAAAATTAAATTAAAAACACTCGTGCATCTAATTTTATGTAGAAATATACAATATGACGACTGGTAAACATTATTATAAATTAAATCTGCAAATCTTAGGACAATGTTGCATCTAATTACTCACACTTGTCAAAATTAAATAATTATAAAAAATGAAAACGAATAATCCATTCATGAGACCAATGAATTTGTCATTCAGTCTTTCCATGTGCTCTCCACGTGGCGATGCCATATGGTTAAAAATTAACAATCGATAAAACGAATTCTTTCTAAGATTACTTTTAATCACCTTAGAAGCATAAGTCAGGTTATAACCATACAAATTCTTACACAGTTTACTTTACCATTTCAATTTTTAAGTTTACCGCTTACAAAATTTAAACATCTTGCTTGCTGCGATGAAATTCTAAAAAGGGATAAATGACGTCACAGAATATAACGTCACTCATGTCGGGTAAATCTAAAACATGAAACACAATCCGTGAGTGGCCCCGGCGATAACTGAATTTAAGTCTATTAACTTAAATTCCATTATGGAACGGAAGAAATATTCTGGTAAATACTATCCGCATAAGACAGATAGAATTTCACTCTTCTGGAAAAATCTACCTGTGAAATACCATGTATGGGAAAAAATTACTGTGGCAAATTATCCCCAGGATAAATATCACAGAGGAAGAAATAAACTGTTACACTATCACTTACCATTCATGCTATGTATTCCTTTAGTCATGTAAAGAATGGCAAATAACTCTCATTGAATAGTGGAAAGATCTAATTACACCTGACAAAGTCAAAGACATTTAAAAAAAAAAGAAACCCTGTGTGTAATTTGGTACATAAATATGGAATAATTTGCGTTTACTGTAGTTATGAGTACGAACCTGCTCGTTCGACTCGTTCTTTTTTTTTAACGATAAGTAGGTCTAAAAAGCTTGTATATACGGGAAAATCTATCATATTGCTGTATCTAAAAGAGAACTTACTAGTTCTAACTTTAAAAAGACATCAAACATACAGGAGCTCTATTATTTACAGTCTTAAAAAGTTTCTAAAGTCGTTGTCCTTATTTTGTAAACCAGGATTCGAATTCCCCAAAATTACGACTTCCGTTGATCGTAAGTCATGAACAATACATGTAGTATACTTAATACGACCAATCTTAGTCTTATGTTTTTTTTTGTGAAACCAACTCCAGATGTGTATCTCCTTGTTTAGCTAGACAATCACACCGAAGCATGTAAAAACAATTCAAACAGTTAGACAACCACAGGGCACTTTGATAGATATGTTAGATAATTTGAAAGGAAATAGCGTATGTATAGGGCAAAAAATTCAGGTAGGTTATGCGAGATGTAACACCAACAACTCGGGTCCGGTCAAAATGAACATACAGGTAGTACACATTTAAAACAAAATAGTTCCTATGCATTAGTGTAAATATCAAACTATTCTACCTACGCCACTGGTAGAATACGGTACAAATTGGTGTGTAGGTATAAAAAGATTTAAATGTTTGAAAGTGAAATATTTAAAGCAGAAATCATGTTGAAGGCAAAGGGGGTCAAGAATAGGGAGTGTGTGTCTTATCAAAATGTTTTTACACAGAATGGCCTCAATCGAGAGAATGAAGTAGCACTCTCAACAATAAATTAAAAAAAAAACATAAGAGCATACCTTCATACCGTCATTAGAAATTCCTAAGGATTCCTCATTATCAAGTGCAGTCCATTTCAGAACATACCTATTTGGTTAATTATCAAGTTGTTCTCATTCTGGTATATATGCATGAACTATAATAAATTATATTACTGAACGGAAATAAATAACGACCAATCAATAAAAACATAATATTTTCTCTCTGCTTCGTATTTATACACACTTCGTAAGAAAAACGTTTTTTGTACCTTTTTTTTTTAACGTTGTTGTATTGCAAAAACAGTTTGTCCTGCCATCATGACAGGAGTTCATACTTAACGCTGTTCCGCCAAAATGAACAAATTAAAGACATGCAAACTTTCCTAGCTGGTATTTGAAGAATAAATTAAATTCCACCAAATCATTAGTAATTGTTATTTTCTTTACCGGATATTGTGCTTTGGGCTATTGATATCTCACTGATATTATTTTCGGCAAATATCCTGAAACAAAGCAGGCGATTTTTTTAAGTGTGTTTCCAAATTTCAGCCATAAGACACATATGAAGTATTTTCAGTCATTTTTTATAATGCTTGTTTAAAAGGATACATGCAGGCATTTTATAAATTGCCTGAAATTTCAATCATTAAAAAAAAACCACCTAGATTTAGAAAACATGATATATTGAACTGTAAAAGATCATCTTGTGTCTTTTCAAATACGGTTATTTCTCAGTTCTATATCTATTTTTAATTGTAGGAAGAAAACAACCATGAAAGATAATCCAACGCCTTACTGTTGTTTTAATCATTATTATGACAAAGGTGAATGCAAAGGTAATTACATTTTTTGTTTACCTCTTTCGAAACGATCACATTTCTACCATCATGCCTAATAAATTTTAGATCTGTATTTTGATTTGTTTTTCAGAATGTAAACCAGGAAGCAAATCAACGGATGGAAAGAGATGTATTCCATGTCCTCCTAACACATACGGAGACATTTGCAAACACAATTGTAACTGCCTATTGAATGAAAAGTAAATAAAGCAATAAGTTAGATTCGTTCAAAACATGAACATGAACCGCAAGTACCAAGAAAACTTTTCCAAACATTACATGGCTTTGTTCTTCACAGTTGTGGCTTGATTGCCAGTTGGAAAAGGAAAAGTTTCATAGAATTGAGATATTTTGCTCCGAGTTGAACTATGACTTTCAGATGAAGAAAATCAATAAAAGCGATGTTACTTTTTTTGTTTTTTTTGTTTTGTTTTTGGCTGTGCTTGTATTTTATCTACTTAAATCAAGCTCTAAAAATCTTTATAAAGAAAACATGAAATAATGCAAAGGTTAGCAACTGTAGGTCACTTAATCCATACCTCATAGCAAGCTTAAAGGGCCCTGGTATGACAAATGTAAAACACTTGAAACATAAAACTTACTAATTTCATTTTTTAATTAGATGTGACAGACAAATTGGTTGTATTAATACTTATCCAGCATTGAGGACTGAAACTACCATACTAGTCAAATTACCCGTTACACATGAATATACAACTACAAAAGGTAATGTCTTCAAAAATTTAATAAATTATATAAATCCAATGATTGGTTTTAGCTTTCATCTCCAGAGCACTCTATCAATGTAAATTTGCTGCAACTTCATGATTGCGAAAGCATTAAATGATTTAAATGAAGAATTGAATATTTGTATTACGTCATCCGTCTTACATGCTATAAACTTTACACACAAAAAACTATTTTTTCAAACGTCTACGACAAAAATTTGGAAAGACAACAATCTGCATGGTGATGTTATTTTTAAAATTGGGATTCCCTTAAAAATATAAACAAAGCCATAAAAGTTGCCTTCAAATATCAAAACGCAAAAGAAAAAGACCATTAATTATCAACATAAATACTATTGACATAATAATAAAAACTATAAGAGATGAATATTAATATTTTGAACAGAAATAGTATCATCTCTGAAGCCCATAGTAATAAATAGAAGCAGTGCTATTTTGGAACATAAATTAACAACATATGGAGTAAAAAAGATGAAGCACGTGCACGTGACAAAAACAAGTAATATAAGAACAACAGAAACAAAACAACATCTAGAGGATATTCTGCCACAAGGTTTGTCTTAGTTTAAAAAAATCCATATGTTGATATTGTCCCCTGTGCAACGCGGTTTGATGTACATAAAAGTACGGGATGGACTCGAACGCCCATGTGTCCGTCACTTCTAGCCAATTTTGTATGTTGTTTCTAAAAAAAAAGTTTATATCAGTTTCTCGGACGCCGATCAGTGATCTGATCAACTATTTTTTTAGGTGGTATGCCCCTTGGAAATATGAATTACATGGACAATTGCAAAGTCTACAATTCAGTCTGGTACTGTTTTGAAATTTATATCAAATTTTGTATGAACAATGTCTGGGACGAGTTAGAATCAATCATTTACAGGAGCTATGTTCGTTGGAAATGGAACCTGACTTTGTTTGGAAATTGCATTGTTAGCGATGCTCTCGATCCAAAATTTCAGGTGATGATTTTTTATGAAATGTATTAAAATGTTAAATATAAGCAAGGTTTTGGAAGAGATTGATGATCAAAGCTGACAAACTATTTTAACAGGAGGTATAACCCCTCGGAAATATACAAGTTCCACGAAATAAACATTGTTCGCTTTATCGTGCCTACATTTCTTGTTGGATAATTATAAAGTTTAAATGAATTAGGAATAAAAAAAAGAGTCTATGCACTAAGACATTAATTTAAACTATGTACATCGACAGGGGGCAGTGGAACACTGTTCCTTTTTTTCCCATTTTTGGTTGTGTGTTGAAAGTGTGATATACCATTTAGAAAATGAAAATTAATATAAAGAAAATCAAACTTTAATGTAACAACCAGTACTAATTTTCTATTGCATTTTGATAGGCTAAATATGAAAAATGAAAATTTCTACTTTCAGACACTAAAACCAATTTCATATACTATGTGGTAGTAGCTGGAGGTTTGGTGGGTTGGTTTGTCTTTTGTACTGCTGGGGTTAGAATCGGTTATAGGCGTATAAAGCGAAAACACAACCTACACAATCAACAGTCACACACTGAGAACCGGGAAGATGCAACATCATTAGCTTTAATCAGTCCGCCTGCCACAGAAAGCATATATGATGAAATAGAGGAAATGCCCACTCCAAATCTTATATGCAGTCGTCGTCATTCCTACTTCAGTATACAAGAAGACAGAAAAGAAGATTTAATCGAATCGGAAGAAAAAGACATTGTTCTTGCTTGTGAAGTTCAAATAAATTTTCAAGAAATGGGATCATCAGGCGGGAGTGACGAATCAAGTCTATCTTGCGGAAAATGTCAACAAAATGACGAAGGCGATTACCTTCATCCATATACATCGATACAGATTGAAGAGCAACAGACATACAAAACATGTTATTAACACAAAAACTTTATTACCAGATTTCCCAATACATTGTAATTCAAAAATAATAAACTTTTTGTTTTGTCTAAAACAATGACTGCGACAAATAAACTTACCACTATGGCAGCATATGCAGGTTGCTTGGTCGTCAATCTTAAAGTGTCTGTCAACCTTAAATGTGCATTTTCCATTATTAAATACCCATCTACTCAGTATAATATTTTCATTTAATCTGCACTCGCCGCTCTATTTGAGCAGTCAAAATGCGTTGACCGTATATTTCTATGCCATATACAGTCACTGACCTGATATCATTTTTCTCGTGAATATTTAAATAGAAATTGCTGAAATCATAATTAATTATTCAGACGACCTATTCAAGCTGTTCTTGTTTCCAATAGACATGTTACGAAAAGGTATATTCACGACGCTGAGGTTGACAAATTACACTTTAAATGTGGGGACTGTGTCAAAACACAAAAGATATTACAAATTGTACCTGCGTATATAACTGCATTGATACTTTTGGAGGCAATTCAGCCGTATCATCATCGACCACCGTATGGAACGAATATTCAGAAACATTTTTACCATAAGAAATAGATATTAATAAATTCCGTAATATTTTTAAGAAACTCTAATGCAAAAAAGGGGGGGGGGGGAGTGGTCATGTAAATGCAACGGAGACACGGGGTACATTTGTGTTAAATATTTCGGCGAGCCCTTGCACAATTGATAGACCTTGCAAATAATCTTTTTTAGTATTATAATCTGCTTTATACCTGCTCGTGAATATATATGTAACGGTCATTTTTATATAGTTAGGAAAAGCAAACAAAGAAGTGTATGTATTTTGATCCAGTTGTTTGTCACCTAAATTTTTACCTAACGGGGTCTGTTTTAAAACACCTTAACACGATTTTTATACAATTTCAACTTGAAACATGTTGCATTCTAGTTTAGAAAATTTATACTCCCGGTAACATTGCTTCGAGGGCATGTATTTTCTTCCTTTTTTCCTTCCAACTTTGTCTTAATTTAAACAGTTTCAGCTCAATTTGTATTTTCTTTAAAAGGTGTTTGTGATTGATTGATTATTGGTTGCATAACGTCCAGTGGCAAATATTTAATGCCTGTTCAGAACGATAAGAGATTTGTGTAAAATATGACTCACTACTCACCAGTTGAACATTCCTGCAGAGTTTCAAAAGCATTACACAATGACTTTGCATTTACACCTTAACACCACCTTATGTAGCTATTTTGTATTTTATAAATTCCGGGAAAGTTTTGTTGAAATTCGCCAACCGTTTCATATTAGAAAATGACAATAGGAACATTAACACCGATGACCGAGGGGTCTTTCCTTTATTTAAGCTAACAATGCTAGGGGTTTCCTAAAAAAATTATAATGGCGTTTTTATAAATGTGTACCTATTACTACTCTACGGAGGTAACAGTTGTTTTTTCAGGGAGAGGGAGGTGGCTAGGACTAGATTTGAAAAAGGCATCAACTTAGAGCTAAACCACGAGCAGAAAGAAGAAAATGTAAAACAAAAAAATGCGTATATCAGAGTGGCGGGTATACACGGCTGGTAATCTACACACGCAGAACATTTGGTTCTGCAATAAAAACCGTGAGAGGGTTTTCCGGTTGTGCTTGAGTGGAGTAATTGTCACCGCTTCAAACGGTATGTACATTTCTAAATCTCAATTTTCTTATTCAACTGATCAAAATATTGAAAATCGGAGAATGTCATGCTGTGGTAAATACTTTCACGAATACATACATGTATCATTTACTGTTGTACGTAGAGTTGAACTCCTACAAAATCAGTTGTCCCACAAGAAATTGCCTAAAAAAGTGACATTTCAATTTTGAAATGGTTCTTTTTACAGACCTACAAGTTCAAATTTAGTTTTTTTTTCGGGCAATGGGTAAGAATGTTGTTTTTGGCGGCGTTTGCGCTGTCCGCCGTTGATAGACATCTTAATAATTCCAAAAACTAAATTTTTTCATGAAGTCATGCGTGAGGGAATCGGTTCTGATTGAGGACATCGTGAATGCGTGAGGGGAGGTACACATCTTATCTTTATATTCAAGCTATCAGTCGTTGAAACTTACCTAAATTTGGCTACATTGTTCATGAAAAAAACACATATGTGAGTGTGCTTAAAAAGTTTACGAGATTGGATTTTGAAATAATTGTAGGAACCTAGGTTTAATAATATGTTTCACGAAGAATAAAGACAAAAAATGTTGTCAACGATTTTGTTTTCTTGCTACAAGTAAAAACTAGACCGATTATTTGCCCACATCTGCAAATTTGGAGACAGATTTGCAATTCAATATAAAGAATATTGGGTGATTTATTGTATAAATCAAAATCTTTAAACAAATATCAAATTTTGTGTTTTTAGAATCATCTTTTTTTTTTTAAATAAACTATTTTAGGGGAGATAACTCCTTTCGTAAATGTGTATAACATCAATCTTAATTAAGCTTAATCAACTGATTTTTATAGTTCGTTCTTATGTTGTACTGTAACGTTATGGGTCATCGTAAATTCGCATTTTACTATTTTTATGTATTATATATAACTTGTTCGTCCGGTCACTTTTTCGCGGGGATCGGTTTTCTCGTGCTTGAGACTCAATGTCCAGACTTATTTAAACAAATAATAAGTTTTCATCGGCGATATTATTTTCTTAGATATATGTGGTGATCTCTGTGACGTATATTTGACGACAGGACTACTCCCAGGGGGTTTAGTTCGCTTCGAGGGCGGGGATAACTTGTATCTCCATGGCTTTTTGTAGAGAGTTAATTTCAGTCCTCTTTTCCTTTTTCCTTTGAACAATGGCATTTTCTGAAATTGAACAAACAATTAATAGTTTGATTTCATTGAATCAGTGATCAGTTTACATCTATTAAAGTATAAGGATAAATCTGTGCTTTTAATCAGCATTGATCTCATTTATTGAGTCAACAAAAGTCACAAAGCCAAAGATTTCCCCTCACGCATTCACGATGTCCTCAATCAGAACCGATCCCCTTACGCATGACTTCACTGAAAAATGTTGTTTTTGAAATTATTAAGACGTCTACCAACACACGACAGCACACACGCCGCCAAAAACAACATTCATACCCATTGCCCGAAAAAAAAACTAAATTTGAACTTGTAGGTCTGTAAATAGAACCATTTCAAAATTGAAATGTCACTTTTTTAGGCAATTTCTTGTGGGACAACTGATTTTGTAGGAGTTCAACTCTACGTACAACAGTAAATGATACATGTATCTCTTCGTTAAAGTATTCACCACAGCATAGCATTCTCCGATTTTCAATATTTTGATCAGTTAAATAAGAAAATTGAGATTTAGACATGTACATAACTTTTGAAGCGGTGACAATTACTCCACTCAAGCACAACCGGAAAATCCTCTCACGGTTGTAGATTACCAGCCGTGGTATATGTCGAACACGATATAAGGCGCTTCAAAACCTTCAGAGTCATTGGAAGCTTATGGAGACATCCGAGAGAAAAAAAAATTCATTCAGACTGTAGAGCGCGCTAGCGTTGTGCGGGATTAGTATAGCGAATTGAACTTTTTCAGGAACTGTAATACAACAATAAAACTACTATCTAACTGGCTTACTATGTATACATTATCAATCGAATGAACTTGTATAACTCTCAAACCCCCGGTTTTTTCTAGCCCACCCACTCTTGCACGCGTACACCGTTCAAGTCGTATGATAGCCAACAATATCACAAAAGCAATTGTCATAATGATATTAGGATGTTACATAATAATGTTCTACATAAATGTGATTTGAATTCACAAACACACATGATTTAATATTTATCTATTTTGACACCGTCCCCAAGTCTAAAGAGTAATTTGTCAACCTCAGCGTCGAGAATATACCTTTTCGTAACATGTCTAATATATATAACGACTCAAATAAACTCATCATAGATACTAGGAATAAAATTAATTATTTACGCCAGACGCGCGTTTCGTCTACAAAGGACTCATCAGTGACTCAAACTTATTTCTTTTGCAATTTTTAAAAGAAGAAAAAAACATTTTCCACTTGTTCATAATTTTGGTTTGCAAACTATTATAATAAATCATTATGTTTTATGCTTTTTTTTTATTGATATTTTACTTCATTCTAATCTCAAATAAATTCGTTCACCATCGATTGCGGGTTTCAACAGGTAACGTACATGACCACGGCCGACACTCGGCTAACCGAGAGATTGGTCGGTTAATCTATATTGAGTATGCGGCTATATCGGCGGTTGGTCTGTTAATCGGGTTGGCTAAAGTCTGTTAATCAGGTGTTATCGAGAAAATCATTGAAAACTCAGCATGTTTCATTGTATAGCCTTTTAAATATATGTTTATCATAAAAAATATTTATGTCTAACAAAACTATTCAATTTACTGAATCCAGTGGTGTAATTATTATTTTTCTAGCTTCTATGTACGATCTATAAAATGAAAAGGCAAGTTACTCATCAATAAATTTATACACATTTTACACACACAAAATGTACACAAAATGACACTTGTGTTGAATTTACTTGCATGCAATATTTTGAACATCGAAAAAAGACAGGCATTATGTGTGTTAACCAAATTGATATCATTGTGTGAAAAATCTACACGAAAATCCGTATTTTGGTGACATAAATCAATCTTGTTTTAAAACCTGGTCTGTTAATGGGTCGGATGTATAAAACCCGGTCTGTTAATTGGTCTGTTAAGAGTTATGAATGACAATAAAAGTATAATTTTATTACTATATAGTGTGTTAATTTGGTAGGCTCAAGACGAGCGGCTAAAATATACGGAAACAACACTTGAGCAATGGAACATAAAATATATACGGAAACAAAACATGAGCAATGGAATATAAAATATACGGAAACAAAACACATGAACAATTAACAATTTAATAGGCAATGGATATTGAAAATTGATAAAAGTGGTTTCAAAAAGTGTTAAAATTAGAGTAAAATTAATTTTATCCGAGAATGGTCGCATATATTCTGTGGATTCTGTTTTATTGTCATGAATGACACCAACTTGTCATCTACATTGGTGACAAGTATATAAATCAGAGATTAACGTCGTAATGTAACTAAACATCAGTAAGTAAAATATATTGGGATGCCTAAATATAAAGAATAGAGAAAGAATAATGAGTAAGATAAATAAAATGTATAGAAAAGTAACATAACAATTTAAAGAATACAGAAATAATCAACACCCCAATCCGGACCCTCATGGTACAAATGTATACACGTGAATCTGGATGGAGATACATAATATAAGTAAAAGATAAGGACAGTAGAGAGTGATGCATTGCTAAAAAAGAGAGAAAAAAAACAACAATTGTTTAAGAATAAAGACATGAAACCACCCTGGATGTTGAAACAGTAACGGATTGCGATGTACTCATATTGGTAACAAATGCTTGAAGTTTACATGTGGACAACTGCAGTTCTCCACTGCAACTATGTAGAAAAGTAAATAAACGGAATAACATGAATTTAAACTTAATACAACCAAATGTAGCTGCATTCGCTCCTTTCCATTAACTTCTTTAGAATGATTTATAAACAACAGATGATTAAGTAATAGAAGAAAAGAACCAATTGGATGATGCTGACGAATTTGGGTTAAACGTCCAGTGACAAATATCATGTGCATATGAGAAAGACAACACGTTATATGTACCCTGTGTTGTATTAGAAAGACACGTTCAGTCGGATTTGAGAACATGCTACTTTTTTCAGACACAAAAATTAAGGCTGATTGAAATCGTTAATAATAAATTCATGCATATTCCAGCGGCCAACCCAGATCACGCTATATTGAAGTGACACACTCTTCAATAAAATGCAAAGAAAGTCAAAACAAAAATGCGTTTACTGGAAGGATAGTGCTGCACCGTGTTATCATTTTTTTTACTCAAGAATCTCTCATTCTTAACTTTTTCAATGGGAAAATATAAAGGTAGCAAAACTAAATTCGTGGCTAAATAACTCTTAACTGACACAATTTCAATTGTCCAACCCATTAACAGACTTAATAACCCATAATTTTCACTAAAACGTGGAATTACTCACGTTATATTACAACTATGAATTATTTACTAATGTCAATTTATATGCAAGAACCAAAGTAGTATTTTGTGTCTTTTAAATGATATCTAAAATTGTTTGTTTCGCCTTTTATTAAAACAATTGCTATGCGTGTAGTCATAAATACTACATACTTGCGCGACGCCTTTTACTTTTACTGAAAACTGCGTAGACTATGAAATATTTTTAAAGGTGGAAAATGTTCTATGATAGATATCATTTTGTCAGACACTTTTCTTTTTTTGATTTGATTCTTATAATATGCCAAAAATCTGTATATTTGATAGAGTTTAACATTAAATTGTGCGTTTTACTCTTAACAGACGTATAGCCAACCCGATTAACAGACCAATCTTCCATATAGCCGCATACTCAATATAGATTAACCGACCAATCTCTCGGTTAGCCGAGTGTCGGCCGTGATGACATTGTGTTGAACATTTCTACGCCTGCATGATATATGAGGCCTTTTTATATAAGGGGAAGTTTCCCAATATTTAAATCAAATAATAACATTAACACATTAAACAACAATTGAAAATGTTTTTTTTAGATTGCAGTATAAAGGCATTTTCCCGTTTCTAAGCCTCATCCTTATATCGTTGATATGTCAAGTCAATGCCCTTTTATTGTCTATATAACGGCAATGCACTTTTCTTTCAATACCTTTGATGTTTTGAAAAGGACAAATAAATGATGATCAATGGATAAACTTGATCTACAGGGTATTGACCCCATGAAAGAGCATGCACAGTATATTCCTGCACTGTCATTTTAATTCAATGCATTAAATCCGCTATTGATTTTAGTGACCATGACTTTTGCTATTTTACTTTTGGCTATATATATATAGTTGTCATACAAAAAGGGAACGTCAAATGTATTGGTCTTTACGAGAATCATCATTTTATTATCAACAAAAAGAATTCGGTTCTTATTTCAGTTTGCACAGATGGCTTATTGATGCTTTTAGCTCTCTTTTCGTTACAATTAATATTTGCTTTTAGCGAAACATTAAAATGGTAAGACCCTAGAATATGATTTATTTCTTACGAAACAAGAATCTTCCAATCTAGTTGTTAATTAGCCAGGTAAAAACTTAACTATTTAAATATTTCTGTCAAAATGATTCAACTTCCTCAACATTACTGTGCAATTATGATAAAGAAAATATGTAGTACTTTGTGAAAAAAAAAACCAAAAGGCGCAATGTATATCTATGAAATTAATTTAAAAAATACGCTCTTTGTACCTATCATGAATGGTCATATTTCAATATACTAGTATCATGATATATTTCAAATTTAATCTTTGGTGTGTCCTATAGTCCAGTAAAATAATAGTATCCTCTTCCCTTAAAACCGTTGATTTGTTTATGAAAAATTGAATTTTCTTCAAACTTGATCGAGGAAGATAATGCGTGACCAGACTTAATAAACAGAATTCAATATTTCTTTTACCACTTGATATGCACCTGCAACTGGTTGAAGCCTGTAACTATCTTGATAAGAACGAACATTAAAGCTATCATTTTCTTTAAATTCAACACTTTACTTTGCAAGTTAAAAACGTATTTTAATAAATCAGTGTGAAAAATTAAACTATGAGATTCGGTCTAGTAAAATTCTTGCAGACCGCCACTATTTAGCCAATAATATGGGTATGCAATGTTTAAACTAAAAAGTTAACCATCGACCGAAAACGTATAGCAAAAAAAAAGCATCTTTCATGAACAATTTGAGATTGAACGATAAGCAACATTTTGTGCAACAGTACTTTTTAAAGTTTGTCAGCAGAAAAATCTAATTCTAACACTGTTGGTGTAATTTTCAGACTTATATATAGATAACATATATGTATAGGACTCTAAAGTGCGATGGGGACGCTAAAGTTCGATGGTCACGCTAAGGTATGATGGTCGACGCTAAAGTTCGATGGTCACGTTAAGGTATGATGGTCTACGCTAAAGTGTGATGTTTCCATACGCTATAAAGTCCGATTGTCCGCGAAAATATAGACGTAAGAAACGTATGTTGATAATTTCATTAACAGTCGTTTATACAAACCAAAAATGAACATGCCGTAAGATAAATTAGGAATACTTGAGTAAGTAATAGTTATCTCACGAAGACGCGGTGTGTCAGTATAAGATCACCCCGATAGCCGGAGGTCAGAGGGTGCCCTAACACTGACACACCAAGTCCAAGTGGGATAACTATTTTACATCCCAGCTGTTTTAGATTAGACGTAAAACCATTTACAATTCTTAAAATTTAGTTTAGAACGCCACACAATCATTATAATATACCCCACTCGCCCCACTTTTGAAAAAGTGTAAAATCAAAATGAACAAATGAGATACTCAATTTACCTTTATCCTGTAAATAAGAATCCAGGGCCGTAACTAGGGTTCGAATTCCGGGGAGGCAGAGGTTTGGGGGCCGCAGACTGAGGCCCAAAGATAGGGGGATTGGGGGGCTCCCCCCTGCCGTTTTTTTTTTCTCGCAGTAAAATGGCTAAAAATGACCCGTTTTCCTTCGATTTACTTGCTTTAATAAACATCAGTATTGCTTGAACCTGGAAGTAATTTTTATGCAAAAAACAAACTGAGATTGCTGTTCGGGGTGACCCAAGGCTTCGTCTTGAAGGCCGTACTTTGATCTATAATTATCAACATTAAATACATTGTGACCGCGGATTTAGTTCTCAATATGGCTAAAAATCACCCGCTTTCCTTCGATTTCCTTACTTTGAGAAACATCAGTATTGCTGGATCATTGAAGCAATTTTTATACAAACCATTATTATCTGTATTTAAAGATATTTTTGTTAGAAATCAAACTGTTAAGTTAAAAAAAACATATAAAGCAAGATCATAGAAAACAAGATATTTTTTTTTGTCGAGGACCTTGAATTTCAATATTGTTGAAAGCTGAACAGACATGTATATAACTACAACAAAGGACTTTCTAAACTAGTTTATACTTATATTAGAAAGTCTCAACTTCAACGAATGGGAGTGTTTAACTACTAAGGCATTGACCATAATGTTCTCGTACGATCGGCCGGGAGACGTTAAAAAAATGACCCAACAGCTGATTCAGCCGGTAACGAATTTCCGATATCATAAAAGATGAAAGGGAACTTCCTCTGCTTAATGAAGCCCCTAAACAAATGTGAATAGTTAAGTTTTATTCAAAATTGTCGAAAGTAAAGTTTCATATGTGTTCTCGTACGAATACTGAATAACAGACGAACGGCCACACGAATTTTTTTTTTACTGAAACGGTTCACTTTCGGTAAAAATAAATCCGGAAAATGACAGATATACATGTATCACGTATCATGATAACACTGTTAAAACTGTAAACTTGTGTTGTTTGTAATATAAATTCAAGTTTTTCGTGTACATATTGTCAATATTTCATTTTATTACTTCAAATAAAAAATAGTGTAGAAAATTAAGGCTGCCTCATAGGTAGTTACGGCCCTGGAATCTCTGGTTTCTTTCCAAGTCTCAAGAAAACTGTTTCGGACACATTGTTTAAGTGATTTTTTAAATTTATATTTACTTAGGGTTTTACAATAAGCCAAATTAAAGTTTAACTTTTCCCCATAAAAGAGTATATTAGTGTACCAGGAATTATTGCCTTTGTTTAAGCTATGTAAATGCGTATACTCCTTATACGCATGTATTATTCAGCAGGTTTGATGGGGAATTCTCAAGTCTGTGCCAATACATAAAGACTTGTTTTAACATGTCTATGTAAAGAGGATATATTCCTAGTTCTGTAACAACTCCTATATTAGTGCACAATTTAGTAACACCAAGGATATATTTACAAAATGTATGGTGAAGTTTTTCAGATTCCCAGTCCTTAAATATATCAAAGAGAGATGATGATTTTCTCTTAGGGGTTATATTAATAGTGCCCCAGTTCTCACAACCATATAAAATAATAGGTTTAATACAATGATCAAATAAATGAAGAAAAGTACCAATACTAGGACTTGAGGATTTCAAGTCACCATAGAGCTTAAAAAAGGCTTTAAGACTTTTTTGATAAAGTTGTTTTCTAGCCTCAGTAAATTTACCAGTATTTGGAATTATAAGACCCAAGTATTTATATTGCTTTACAGTCTATTTTTCCGGGAGAGATCCGTTTGCGCCAAAAATGCGTCCTTTTGCGCCACAACTTTTTTTCTCTAATGCTACGTTTGCGCCACCTGTTTTAAAATTACATGGTATCATTTGCGCCAAAAATAAAATATACGATTGCGCCAATTTAAAGAAAAACATTCCTTAAGCAAAGAAAACATTTTTCTATTACAGTCTCCTGATTTGGAAGACAAAAGGCAATATAAAAAGTGGAATATAAATCAAATGTCCATTCCTGAATCCATGTTTTGCATACAATTGCTGGAAATACTTCGAACAACACTTAAATGTTCCATCAGCAAAAACATCTTCTGCCCCGCATACAAAGAAATTTCAAGTTAGCTTCACAACCGAGAATAACAATGCCACTTTCAATATCATTTACTAAAACAAACTCTTCTTCTTTATTAGGGTACAGTTATCTTCTCTCTCTGTACATAGACTGTCTTATGCACTTCAAGTCATTTTTCTGTAGCTGTTCCTCTTCATGATGGAATAGCTGTGAACATATGATCTTAGCTGGTCTTTCGGATATATTTTCTGTAGCTTTTCTTTTGCATGCTGTTCGTAGTATTTGACGCTCTAACTTTTGTGGGTCTGTCTCATGTATATGCGCAAGATTTCCACTCAGACAAAAATGATACTAAATATATATTAATCTTTAATATGTACGATCAATATGTGTTCAGGTAAATTGGCGCAAATGAGTTCCGAAAACTGGCGCAATTGATACATTTGAAAAATTTTTTTTGGCGCAAATGATACCCCTGAAAAACAGTAATTGGCGCAAAAGGAGTGCTGCCATTTTTCCTCCCCTATATGGAAGTAATCTTTTATCAAATGTCCATTATTATTTTTGTTTTTTGGGAGTTCACATCAAGACACCATTCGTTACAATAGTTATATAAAATATCAAGTTTGACTTGCTCTAGATTCTGCCGGAAAAAATGACCAGGTCACCAGCATACAGGAGGCATGTTATCTTCTCGTTATTTAAACAAACTGATTTGGATTTTTCCAGCAAAATTTTTGGAAGTTCATTTATGAAAATTTTTAATTTTGGACTAAAAACGTCCCCCTGCCTTACACCAACCCCTGATACAAAGAACTCTGTCATTTTATCATTTATTTTTACACATAATCTGTCTTTGTTATACGTAGATTATTTATTATAAGTTGTAGTTTATACATAATACCAATGTGTATGGCTTTATCGAAAGCTTTTCAAAAATCGACAAAAAATATTTTTTTTTATTTTCCAGTCTTTAAATATTTTTCAATGATACATCTTAATTCAAAAATATGGTCGGAGGTACGTGCTTTTTTGGAGAACCCTATCTGAGTTTCGTGAATTGTATTATTTTCATCCGTAAGAAAAGGTCAAATATGTTGTTTAAAATAATATTAAACAGTTTTCCAAATTCCGATATCATTGTTTATATAGCAATTCCCCTGTAATTTTCAGGTTTTTTTCTATCATCTGCTTTGCATATTGGACAAATAAAACTCTTTGACCATTCGCTTGGATCTGAGACTATGGAAAGCCAACGGGATCAAAATTCTTAATTCGTAACTTGTCAATTCGTAACTTGTAACTGTGCTTACTACTTACTTATTATAGAATTTAAACTGTGGGACCACCAAAGGTTCTTAACGCCTTTAATAATTAAAAAATCGAAAAAATTAATCAGGAATAACCTTTATGTTTTGATTTATATTCTTGATATAAATCAAATCATCGTGTTATTCCTGGTTAATTTTTCGAATTACTCTATTTAGGTTTTGAGAACCTTTGGTGACCTCACAGTTTAAGTGTCTTTAACAAGTACATAGTGAGTAATGGTCGTTACAGACAAACGTTCACATAATCTGTCCCAGTCAATGGGATAATTTAGGCTGTCAATCAATGGCCACAGCCACACTGTTTTGAATATGATTCTAAATGATACATTCATTCCACACGTATATTTATCGTCTTACGGTACATACCCAGTAAACATCGGTAAAGTCTTTTTGCTCATTATGTTTTTTTAAATCAAACAGCAATATTTTACGAGTTGAACGAATGAACAAATTATGTGAGACAACACCAAACTCTGCCCCTAACTTGTCTGATAATTTTCTAATTGTCGATTTAAGTAACTACAAAGGAGACTTACATTATTGCAAAGTTGACTAAATTTATTTGACAAGAAAATATCCGACTTGAGACACATTAAATTTAATCAAAGAAGAAAATGATACTAGTTTTGAATGTGCGAGTGTATATGTGTTGTACTCTTTGACTTTCATGTAAGGGGAGGGTTTGGCGCCAGCAAACATGTTCAACTTTGCCACATTCTGTATGTGCCTGTCCCAAGTCAGGAGCCTGTAAATTCAGTGGCTGTCGTTTGCTGTATATCAATTTTTTCCGTTTATTGTTATGTATTTTAATCAGGCCGTTAATTTTCTCGTTTGAATTGTTTTACCTTATTTTATTTCGAGGCCTTTTATAGCTTACTGTGTGGTATCAATTTTGCTCATTGTTGAGAGCCGTACTGTGATCTATAATAGTTAAATTCTTTGGTAGAGAATTGTCTCATCGGTAAGCATACCCATATTTTTTTCTATTATTAAAATACCTTTTGTAGTTGTATATTCATGTGTAACGGGTAACTTGACTGGTATGGTAGTTTCAGTTTTCAATGCTGGATAAGTATTTATACAACCAATTTGTCTGTCACATCTAATTGAAAAAATGAAATTAGTAAGTTTTATCGTTTTAAGTGTTTTACAGAAGTCATGTCGGGGCCTTTAAGCTTGCTATGAGTATGGACTAAGTGACCTACAGATGCCTACCTTTGCATTATTCTATTTTTTCTTTATTAAGACTTTTAGAGCTTGATATCAGTAGATAAAATTCATGCACAGCCAAAAACACAAACACATAAAGTAACATCGCTTTTATTGATTTTCTTCATCTAAAAGTCATAGTTCAACTCGGAGCAAAATATCTCAATTATATGAAACTTATCATTTTCCAAATTATTTGGCAAATAAATCAAACATAAAGATTAACTGTCATATAATTGGCACGACAATCATACTGAAGCGTTCAACATTTCTAACTTTTAGTCAACCACGGGACACAACGAGATATTTATTAGATAACTTTTTGATCAGGACTTAGTATGGATACGGAAAAAATAGTTTAGGTAGACTTTGTAAGATGTATTATTGTTAGATGTATATCTTATGACTCAAATAATATTTTGATCAAGCTCCGAAAAATATTGTCTTTCAAAACCTCAAAGAAACAAAATAAGCTTATCCAACTTATATTACAAGTTCCAATTCACTATGCATTAACCAGGTTTTGCATCTTCTTTGTTTTAAATTAATCAAATTTTTAACATGTTACGTTTGGCAAAGTTTTCTTGGTATTTGCGGTTCATGTTCATGTTTTTAAAGAATCTAACTTATTGCGATATTTACTTTTGATTCAATTCGCAGTTACAATTGTGTTTGCAAATGTCTCCGTATGTGTTAGGAGAACAAGGAATACATCTCTTCCCATCCGTTGATTTGCTTCCTGGTTTACATTCTGTAAAACAATTCAGATTTAAAATTCAATTAAGCATGATAGAATTGTGATAATCATTATGACGAAAGAAGTAAAAAAAAATGTAATTACCTTTGCATTCACCCTTGTCATAATAATGATTAAAACAACAGTAAGGCGTTGGTTTATCTTTCATGGTGGTCTTCTTCCTGCAATTAAAAAAGAAATAGAACTGAGAATTAAAATGTCAATTGTTCTTGAACAATTGAGAGGTCTTTCCTTTTGTAATGTAAAATACATGTTCCAATAGACGTAGAATGTATTGAAAAGCTTTAAAACACACTGAATATCTTTTAAATAAGGTAAAAAAAACATATAATTTGCTATATGGGACATGACCTTGACCTTTGACCTTTTGACCTTTGTCAAGGTCATTAGTCCCCAATGTCATTGCTGAAGACCCCATGGGTCTAGGACCTTTGGTTATACAGTAAAAGCTGATTTTGCCTTTTCAGAAATCTAAAACAAGGGTTATGCCCCTTATAGAAAGGTCAAATCTCTTCGGTCAAATGTCAAAAAGTTGCGCCTCATCCACCTCAACGCGTTTTTCACTATTTACTATTTCTGTAAGTACAATCGTTTTTGAGATATCGACTTAAAAGTTTTAAGGTCAAAGGTCAAGGTCAACCTTAAACAGCTTTAAAACACACTGAAAATCTTTAAAACACATTGAAAATCCCTTAAATAAGGTTAAAATCACTAAATTCGCTATCTGGTACATGACCTTGACCTTTGACCTTTTGACCTTTGTCAAGGTCATTGGTCCCCAATGTCATTGCTGAAGACCCCATGGGTCTAGGACCTTTGGTTATATAGTAAATGCTGATTTTGTCTTTTCAGAAACCTAAAACAGGGGTTATGCCCCTTACAAAAAGGTCAAATCTCTTCGGTCAAAATGTAACAAAGTTGCCCCGTAATGACCCAAACATTTTCCACTATTTAAAACTTCTGTAAATATAATGGTTTCTGAGTTGTTCTGATAACAAGGTGTTAGGTCAAAGGTCAAGGTCAACATACACATTTGACCTTGAGGTATTTTTCAAAGTCACATGAATTGATGATGAATGGTGAAGATCCTAGGTCTCTACGACTTACGGTTTTTGAGTTTTGGTTGTCCACCGACACCGGTTAATTTTCATAGGGGCATAACCCTACCAATGAGTCGTTGAATCTTTTCGATCCAAATGTAACGAAGAACCGGGGTCTGGTCCTGAACAAATTTCACTCTTCGTTTATTTTCTACCTATTACGGTTACGGTGTTGGAACGATAACAAGGTTTTTGGGTTTCAGAGGGATTACTCCGAACCGACAAAATATTTCGACTAACAGGGTGAGTTCTAGATAGGTATATATGACACCGATACAAAGTGTGAACATGAAAGCGACACGTCTTACGGTTAAGGCTGCTAACTTCGTCAAAGTTTGGCGGAAAAAGAATAATAATAAACAGAAGAAATACAGTAAGGTCTTTCCCTTTTGTAAAAGGAAAGACCTTAATTAACAGTATCTGAAAAGACAGACATGAGATAATCTTTGTGAATTCTAAATATAATACACATGTTGCAGTTATTTTATAAATTAGATCGTCAATTAATAGCCACAGCCACACTGTTTTGAATATGATTCTATAGTAGTCCACAGTGTTATAGTAGTCTCAGCTTGGATATATACCGGATTCGCTTGGATATATATTTTTGTATAGAAAGAACCTGAGAAGTCCGAATGAAAACTTCTTTGCATCATAGCATTGCTTTCTCTCCCCTTTCTTATATTCCCCTGTCTCTCCTGGCAGTAGGCCTACAGTGTTCAACAAATGTTTTGTTCAATCCAATATATCTTAGTTTGGAAATTGCAAATAAGATGTCAGAGAACCACGGACTACCGCCGCTGCCAAAATGTTTTAATGGACTTATAGCAAACGGAGAAAAGGTTGTAAATGGTTTTGATCCAGATCATGCCAAAGGCAAAGATAAAGCGAAAGATGCAGATAGTGATACTGTAAAGATTAACCCTTCTTTGAAAACAGACAAACACAATGAATCAGAAAAAAACTCTTCGCCATTCTCAAGACTTCATGTTGCACTTAATAGACTTAAAGATGAAATGGTAAGATACAAAGAGTGTTAGACATTTTAATTCAATTAATTTTATATTTGAAAGGAAATGAACAGTATTAGAGATTAATAAGGTTTCCAGCAGAGCATTAATCTGTGTCTGTTTTGGTGGAAAGTATTAAGAATATGAAGAATACACCTTATCGCTAATCCCGGCTGGAAGCAAGTTAACTCGTACCATGTTAACTCGTACCAAAAAAGTTAACTCGTACCAACTTAAAGTCGTACCATTAAAAATATATTAAAAAATACGAATGTTTTGTGGTGTTTTTTCTTTCTAAAATTAATAAAAAAAAAGTTGAATTACTGTAATTTTATACTGGATTTTAATGAAAACTTGGACAAAAATACGTTTTTTTTTAATTAAGATACTAATATAAATGGTCTTAATTACCTTAATACCCTGCTAATTAATATATGATATTCCTTTGATTGTGTGATCAAATTAATACTTTCCTTTGATTGTGTGATTATTGGTGATTATTAACTAATCAATTTGTTTTCAGGTTTTCAGATTTCAGGTCTCATTTACTTTCCTGTCTCATTTACTTTCCTGTGAAGGTGTCACTACTCTTTTTCAAAGCAATGCATATCTCACACATTAAATGAACATGACATTACTTAAAATCTTAAAAGAAGTTGTCATATTTTGATAACAATATATAGAAGTACTTAACGATCGTGACCGGCTATTTTGCCCTTACCTCGCTCGTTTATCATTACAACTAAAAAAAAACAACACTTTAAAACACACTAAATTAATTCTTTCAGTGAATAAAATTCCTTTGAGAAACAAAAGAAAAGTACCCAAATCTATTCAATGTAACTGATTTGGAATGATTAAAAGTTAAATCCAATGGTTATCAGTATAAGTTTAAAAAAGAATGATTCTAGGGAGACAACAAATCAAATCTGCCAAGGTATTGTCTATATCTAATACATATGGAACATTAGCTACAGATTGGTCTTTTTACTTTCAAATTATATACATTTTACAGACTTAAGAGGTATTGAGAAGAATAACAGTATATATTCATAATTAAACACCAATCAAATGCATTTAAATAAGTTGGTACGAGTTAGCAGTGGTACGAGTTTACATTGGTACGAGTTATTTTTTAGTGGTACGAGTTGACGTTGGTACGAGTTTACATTGTTACGGGTTAACTATAATTCATCCCGGCTGACCCAGCCGCTTGAACTTTTGACGCATACAACAATCACTTTTCCATTGTGGCGTCAGATATTTTGTTTTGTGACGTCAAATTTTTACAGGGAACCTGTGTGATATCCAGTAATGGCGGACAAATAGCGATAAGGTGTATCATGAAGGTGGGTCTCATTGGGGTCTAAGCATGATTGGTGATTTTTTGTAAGCATGACACGTGAAAGTCAAGTTATTGTACCGTGGAAACGGGAAATGAAGTCTAGCGGGACACGGGAAATTACAAAAAAATGAGAATTGCTAACGTACATTTACGTAGTGTAAGTGGGATCCGGGATTGGAACCCCCTATTGAGACCCCCATGAAGGAAAACATTTCTTGTTTATAATACACCTTATCGCTATTTGTCCGACATTACTGGATATCACACAGGTTCCCGTAAAATTTTGATGTCACAAAACAAATTATCTGTTGACACAATGGAAAAGTGATTGTTGTATGCATCAAAAGTTCAAGCGGCTGGGTCAACCGGGATTAGTGATAAGGTGTATTGATCTGAGACTACTATAACAGGTCAGGAATAACCAATAATTTAATTGATAGATTACACCTCCAGTGTACATGTGGTATAATCCACCATTTGACATGTAGTGAGGTGTAAGGCAGGTTTTATCATAAATATTTTTAAAGAAACATTCGTCTTCAAGCATCATATATTGCATACCATCTTAAGCTTTGATGAGTACAGTTTTTTGTATACTGATTATTGCTCAGTGGGACCACTTCCTACATGTATATACATGTACATGTATATACATAGTGATAGGAGATGTCGCTGGAATATTTTTGGTTTTTTTTAGCTTAAAAGTATGCGAATACACATGGAATAGGTAGGGAACACTATCAGAAATATATGATCAGGTCAGTCTGCACCAAAAACTTTTTCAACTACTAGTCTGAAGACCAATATTCTGACATTTTTCTTATTTGTCAGAATAAAATTTTACTAGTCTGGGGCATCGGACTAGTGGCTAATCATGCAGACTGTCAGCTGGTCGATAAAGTTCCAATTACTTGTACAATGTATATGAATAGCCCTGTCATTTTTTCACAGCCGAAAATCTCACTGTAAGTCAACATTACACAGAGATCTTAGCCTTAAAATATTCAACTTTTCCAACACACTCCACGAAACCCAACCAATATGGGAAAACTCTGAAAGGTTACAATTTTACCTAGACTACGCAATATATGAAAAGTTATACATTTTTATGATAAAAATTATATGAAAAGGTTGGGGTTACAGACCCAGGTACGGATCCAGGGGGTTGGGTTCAAGGGTTGGAACCCCCTTTTTTGGACCATCAATGCCTTTGAATGGGGACATGTAGTTGGAACCCCCCCTCCTTTGTCCTGGGTTAGGAACCCCCCATTTTATAATGGCTGGATCCACTCCTGGAACCCCAGCAACAACCCCTATCAATTAAGTATTGAAGTTGCCCCCTGGGATAAGTGACCAGCATACATGTCAAGTGACATGATATTCGCGTGTAATACACGCTTTTTCAACGGTTTACACGCGAGGATTTTGTCACATGGCGTGTACACGCTTTTAACCACTTTACACGCAATTACACGCTTTTTCGTTCTTTTCATTTTTGGTCGTCACTGACCATTGCTGACCAGTACAGTAATTGCTTCTGACTTCCTGTGCTGTGTTTTGAAAAATATGTATTACTGGTATATTATTTCAATATCAAAATATAATCAACCAATTGGTGGGCATTAAATTGTCTTACACATGTTACAAGGATAATTGATAAACTATATTTATAGTGGAATCTTTGTTTTTTTTATTTCTTTTGTTTCAAGTGATGAAATGTCAAAGGTGAAACATGTACATTGTATATATAACAGGTAACATTATTTGGTTAAGATATAAACTGTAATTTAAGGATGTTTGCTTGTCATGTTTTGGAATTTTTGTCAGATTTTCGGAATCTACTGGTTTTATCCATTTGAACGCCTCAAAAATTTTTGCCCATTGACCCCCATTTTTCTTGTTATAAATCTTTTACGTGTATAATTATAAGCCATCTGTTAAAGTCTTATAAATTGTTTATTATTTTATAATAGTTTTTGAGAACTAAAACTTGTTAATGATAAAGCTATGAAAAGTCAAGAGAGAACATCTTCCCGCAAAAATTTCAATGGCTAATATCTTGAAAACAAGCAAATTGACCTATATGTTTTTTTTGCTATTTAGGTTTCTTTATTAATTTCCTATCAATATATACTAGTGTTATGAAAAGCTTGTTATTTTGAAACTGAGTAGCGAACTTCCTTAAACGAAATTGTTGTGCAAATTAAGGGCCATGCATCAGCTTTCTTCGATTCAAATTTAGCTGATTTTATCTACTGAAAAGGTGTTTATCTTCTAAAAACCTACATGTAGTACAGTTTATGCAATTATCAGCAATAATGCTATATATTATTGTTCAATTTTGTCCACATGTACACCATACCTAAATATGATTTGAAATTTTTCAAACTGCTCTCCCTATCTTTCCATGAGTGATTTCCATCACTGAGATTATCTAAATTGCTGCTATTTTATTCTAATCTTTAAAACTGAAGGTAAGAAAACAAATTCAAGTTACTTCTAACAAGGATATAAATCCTTACTCCTTGCAGTCTACAAGCAGATTGAATTCTGGATTATTTATTTGCCAGCCATCAGATGTTGGGACGGTTCATCCAAGATAGCAAATTAGTGCATTGTGCTATTTTGTACTAGGTTCTTTTTTTGTTGTAATTACAGTAGACACTAGGCACTGAAACATGTGAATCAATAAAATTTCTGCAGCAGTCCCTAAAGTGTATAAGACCCTCTACATTTTTTGTCATTGCTTATTTTTATGTTTGCAGGTTGGTCTTCGACAGTTAGATATGTCATTGTTGTCACAGCTATGGTCACTGAATGATGCAATACAAGATTACAAAGCTGTTGTACAAGAGAGATGTTCAGAGACTAATTCAGAATACTCTTGGGGGATGAACAGTAGGACCAGCTCTATAGGAAGTATGGATGATTATGACTGGAATGCTGACATTCATTTACAACCAGAAAATCATGTCCCTAATTCAGTGCACAGTAGTACATCAAGTCTTCTTCAGCAGATTAATGAACTTAAACAAAGGGCTGAAACAGAATTTTGATGTTGATGTTTATGTAACGTTAGCAGTTAGAAAGGGTATACATTTGTTAAAAATGAATTTAAATTTTATTGAATGAATATCAAAAAAAGCAAGGTGATTTTTTTTTATAGTGCTATGCATTGTACATTGTTGTACTTGCATTACATGTATATATAAATTGTATGGGCACATTTATAAATTCTATCCTACTTAGAAATTCATTGACTTTTTCAATAACTTGAATATCCAGTTCATATACATGTACGTGCAGCTACTATTTAATATAGTTTTAAAGCTTACGCAGCAATATGTGTTACCTTAAAATTTAAAAAAAACTGGAATTTAAAAGAAAGAAATTAGATTAAAAAACACATATTAATGTTCAGGTGAAATTCTGATGAATATTTTAACAAATACTTATCATTATGCAGAAAAAACTTCAATAACTGAAAAAAGTGCTTTAGAATCTATAGACTACTTAAAACTATTAAGGTGGCACTACCACAACCTGGATTGTCTTTCCTTAAAGTTAAACAGATGGTAACATGTATTGACATGACATATTGAAAGCAATGCAAAGGAACAAATTATTTTCTTTTGTTTCAAAATATGACATCCTTGTATACTGAGTCGACACATGAACTATATTTCAATCATATTTTACATTTTTGATGTTGTTCAGTTCACTTATTATATTGGCTGTTTTCTAGCCTTTTATTCTGATAGTATGTGACTGTATGTCACAAGTATCTGTGCAAGTGTTAACAATTTTGTGTAAAAGTTGTGAAATGAACATATCCAGAAAATTGGTGCTGAGCTTGTGACTTAACAATTCTTTTATATTGTTGTACAGAATTCCATATTTGTAGAATATCATTTGTTAATTTGTTTATCCCAAAACACTCAGGCCAATAACTTTTTTTTGTCTAAATGATATGGACTGTTGAACCTTTTACAAAGGATAGATTTGAGCCATGACTTGTATCATTGGATTTACATTGGATTTTTATTCGATAGTACAGAAGGTCATATATAGAGAATGGCCCTGTATATTACTAAACATGGTTGAATATTTTTACATCTATATTTTGCTTATCAACTATTGCACATTGTTAATATTGCACATATGATTTACATGTAGTTAATTATATATTTTCTTACACTTGAAAATTTCACTATTTATTATTGAAATATGGTTTTGATTCATAATTTCTTTGTTTTATGGAATACTTATAGATATATATCTTAGGTTGTAAAGACACGAAAGAGGGCAAGGTTCACTTTAATCAAAACATGGCTTTGAATTCCAAATGTATCATATTAATTTATCAAAAAGGCCACAATAGGGTTTATATATAGATCCATTTGAAAAGCTTTAAAAAAGCAAAGTTTTTCCTATTCTGTAGATTTGGGGCATTTTGTTCTGGACATGAAAGCTTCAAGTAAAACCTTGACTGCATCCTATGATCCAAAATGTTCAAAGGTTTACATCAGTTATGTACATTGTTATACACAACATTTGTTGAGGTTAAATTTCTATATATGCTTAAAATTATTTATTATTACAAAAAGTTGTTACAACCTTATAAATAAAATATGATTTAATAAGAATCATAAATTCATAATTAATAATGTTAATTTACAAAAAAAGTTATTTTGAATTTATTTTGATATCACGAATGTATTTGTGTAAAATATGCAGTATTTTAGCCCGATTAAAAAAAGATAGAAATTAAAATTCTGACCCTTGTGAAATTAATCCTCTACTTATTTCTTTATATCATTGCAAGTGCAAAAATCAATAGATTTAAAAGTAAATGACCACTATAATGTAGAAGATGCTGATATGACAAGAATACCCTCTTACATGGTAAATAAAATATTGTTATGAGCCATAGTTCTGCATAGGCTAAACCTGAGCAACATGCAAAAAAGAAGAGAATATGTATACATAACTTTTATGAAAGTTCATTCTTTATATATATGGACTGCAATTTCTTTGAAAAAAATACACACAAAAAATCAAATCAAGAACAATGTCAAAAAGTTGCGACTACAAAAATTAAGAATTTTAAGGACTTTTTTTTTCCCAATTGAGCTGAATCAACACAGAATGAACACTCAAATTTTAACTTGTATGGATAAGGATACAAACTTTTAATCACCTCATAATCTTGTACACCCACCGGAAAAAGCAAAACAACACCGATTTTCTATATTTCTGTATTATTATTTATAAGATGAGTATACAGTGTATTAAGACTTGTATAAGTACTGTCAATTCAGAAATTATTGTGTGCTTTTATTGTTGCAATTTATCAATTTAGACTAAAATGCGATTTTAATTTTTGTGATATTGAGAAATATTCAATTGTTTAATTCATATAAAAAACTTCAAATTGCAAGTTCAAATTATTGCGATTATAACCCTGTCGAATTTTTCGCATTATTAAAAAAATCACAATAATTTCTGCATTAAGGTTACTTAATTTAAATATGAAGTATAATAGCTAGTAGTTTGATTAACAGGAGTTATGTACAATGTACATGTAAAACATACACGGTATTTGTATATTTTGAAAGCTTTTGCAACAAGGATGTAGGCATATAAATGAAAAAGAATATTTGTTTGACAGTTAATGAATAAGTATGTTTCATTTAACATTAATTTTGAATTTGAATAAATGTTTGTGCATCATTTAACTTGTCATTCTATAATTGGTTCTTGTTTTGGATAAAATGTTTTTACTTCATATTATGAAATAGATGTGATATTTGTTGTGCTTTAACAGAAATAGATAAACTTTTGTATTGTTTTAGTTGATTTGTTTGACTTTAACAAACTAACATAATGCTTAGCCTGGTGTTCAGTTTTGTTTAAGATCTCATTTGTATGATAAAGCTAATTCTTTATTTTAAAGAATTGCAAATTTCATTAGGCAGCAACCATTTGATTTTCTGGGGGGGGAGGGGCTATGGTTTTTTTTGGAAAAAAAAGTTTGTTTCCAGTTTTTGGAGAAAAAAATAATTTGTTTTTGATTCTGAGAACAAAAAAAATTGTTTGTTTCACCCTCAGCTGCCACTATATGTAATGCTAAAATTGGAAGAAAAAAATTGTTTTCGACTTGTCGCGAAAAAAAAAAATTGTCCAGAAAAAAAAACCATAGCCACCCCCAGAAAATCAAATGGTTGCTGCCTTAGGTTGAGAAAAGCAATTATCACTGAACTAGTATACATGAACATACTTGTTTAGGGGCCAGCTGAAGGAAGCCTTTGGGTGCAGAAGTTTCTCTCTGCATTGAAGACCAATTGGTGACCTTTGGGTTGTTGTCTCTTTGACACATTCCCTATTTCCATTCTCAATTTTACCTTCAGAATAGAGATGATTTCTTTGAATGGTTGTTAAATTTTGATTCTAATAGTTGAGCATAATTTTTTCAGATTTTTGCCAAATTTTGGTAAGAAAATATGTGAAGTTTGAATGTTTTATGCTATGTGAGTTTTGATATTCAAAATTTATACATTTATAACCAGGACAACGATGAAATAACAATGTTGTTTAGTAATTTTCTTGATCATTAATTGTAATTTGTATTTATCAAACAAAACTTTTATTTTACAATTACAGTAATTAATTTGTTTTATTCTGATATGACAATTTCCAAAAAACAATTAATATAAAAATTGCTCTACAACAATTGCTCAGATTGTTATGACCTTTCTTTGGTAATGTTTTTGTCAGAATTAAAAGGTTTGTAAATTCCATTGATGAAAACAAAATCAATGAGACCACTCTCATGCCTTGTTCACACGTACATTTAATTCGAATTGAATGCAGAATGTGAATCTATTCGAATCGAATGCAAATTGAATTCGCTAATTGCATTCACACACTCTTCTTTTTTAATTTGAATTGATTTGAATTGGCTTTATCGCATTATCCAATTAGCATTAGAATTAGAATTCCGTCTTTGTTAATACGAATTTGAATTAGTTAATGCAAATCGAATTTGAATTAATTGTGAACGCAGAACAATGAGACCACTCTCTTCCAGAGAAGAAATGACAAAAATGTATTTTGAATAAGAATATTTTGTTTTACATTTGAAAAAGTATGTTTATGAAACATGTCAATTCATTTACTATTTACCATAGTAATATAAGAAAGGACAGGGACACAATGCATGTATATATACAGTAGTCAGGATAGACAGACACTAGTTAATTTATACCACAAGTTACCAAAGGTTGTTATAGATTCAATACTACTTAAAAGTGTATTAAATAATTTATTGTAGTAGTACATTGTGTAATAATAAGATTTTATGACAGATTATTAAATTATTTTATAATTGTAAACCAATAATTTATATTGATATTTAGTACATTATTGCATGCACCATATATGATGTTATTTACAAATGTTCATATTGTTCTTAATAAAAATGGTCATAGGTTTATATTTTATTAGTTTTAATAAATAAAACACCAGTTAAACTGTAGCATTCAACATTGAAATAAAAAGATGCAGTCTCTCAATTAGTGCTGGGCTTGGCCTTCACATATGTTGATCAACTAGCAAAGAATTTCACTCAAACCAGTGCTAGGGCCTTATTGAACTTGCTGTGAGTCGAGTTTTTGATCAATCATGAAGTCCTTACTGGGACATTAAGATGAAAAATACCAATAAAAGCACTGTTCCCTTTGCTTTTATTAGTTTATTGTTATCTTGTGCATGGAGTTATTTTGTGTCGTGAACTGATACACCTGATCTTTTCTATTCCATGGTTACAGTTTGAACCTGCTGAAAAAAGCACCTTTAAACTAATGTTTATCTTAGTTTATTGTTGAAGACTGTTTGTTGCCCGTGATGTCTTGATTAGTTTTGTCATTGGATTGCTGCTGCTATATTAATGTGTAAGAATCAAATCTGTCCTAAAGTCTGTGCCCTTTCCTCAGATTTGTGTCCTGTGACATCATGGCACTTAAATTTGTGTCCATTTTATAGGATGGACATTGAGTAACATTATGGGAAGTGCAGAGTACACAAAGGATGTCTTGGGGTAAAAGTTTGCAACCCCTCCATCCTCATCTTTGACCATGTTGTCACAACACAACAAAAGAAGAAATTGTCTTGAATCATCCCACTGGCACATCAAGCACTAAATGCAATTAACAAAATGTTAAACGATACAATGTACCAATCTTACAGAAATCAAATCTACTATTTTAAAATTTGGCATTGAAAGCTGCTCAACTTGTTTGACATGGCTAAAATGTTTTCATGATTTATGTCGAGGCGAGACTTTTGTTGCAGAAAGCTTGACATAGGGATAGAGATCCCGTGGCGGCTGCCTCAGCTTTTTCTTAAAAGCTTTATATTTTAGAAGGCGGAAGACCCACTTCATACTTTGTTTATAGATGCCTGATGTTACTATGTTTCCGTCAGTCACATGACCATTGTCCTTGACCTCATGTTCATGGTTCAGTGTCTACATGAAAAAAAAAGTTAAGATTTTTTGTAATGTTAATTTCTCTCTTATTATGAGTAAAATGATAACTATATTTGGTATGTGTGTTCCTTGCAAGGTCCTCATGCCTGTCAAACAGTTTTCACTTGACCTCGACCTCATTTCATGGATCAGTGAACAAGGTAAAGTTTTGGTGGTCAAGTCAATATCTTAGATACTATAAGCAATAGGTCTAGTATATATATATTCTGTGTATGGAAGGACTGTAAGGTGTACATGGCCAACTGGCAGGCGTCGTCTGACCTTTACCTCATTTTCACGGTTCAGTGGTTATAGTTAAGTTTTTGTGTTTTGGTCTGTTTTTCTTTTAGGCAGCAACCATTTGATTTTCTGGGGGGGGGCTATGGTTTTTTTTTCTGTACAAACTTTTTTTTTCGCCTTCGGCGAAGAACAATCTATTTTTTTAGCGACAAACCGAAAACAATTTTTTTCTTTCAATTTTAGCATTACATATAGTGGCAGCTCAGGGTGAAACAAACTTTTTTTTTTTCTCAGGGTCCAAAACAAATTATTTTTTTCACCAAAAACTGGAAACAAACTTTTTTTTCCAAAAAAAACCATAGCCCCCCCCAGAAAATCAAATGGTTGCTGCCTTACTGTATGCAGTAGGTCTGCTATATTTGGTGTATGAAATGATTGTAAGGTGAACACGTCTAGCTGGCAGGTGTCATTTGACCTTCATTTTATTGTCATGTTTCTGTGGTCAAAGTTAAGTTTTCGAGTTTGGTCTTTTTTTCTAATACTATATGCAATAGGTCAACTACATTTTGTGTATGGAAATATTTTATGATGTACATGTCAGTCTTGCAGATTTTATTTTACCTTGACCTCATTTTCACAGTTCAATGATTATGGTTCAGTTTATGTGTTTTGGGCTGTTAAACCTGAAGCAATAGGTCAACTATATTTATAGTATGGAAGGATATTTATCTGTACATGTCTGCCTGGCATGGTTCATTGGTCGATGTTTAGTTTTCTTGGTTAAGTCTGTTTCTTAGAAACTATAAGCACTAGGTCACCTATATTTAGTGTATGAAATGATTATAAGGTGAACATGGTTTATGACCTTGACATCATTTTCTTGGATCATGGTAGGTAAGTTTGTGTGATAGTTGTAGTAAAGCTTTATATTTGAGCTATCAACATAATATGTACCAATGATTAGTAAAGAAGGCTAGACATTTCAGCGTGTGCACTCGTTACAAATATATATTGTCATTCCTTTTGTTCTGTAAAGTTTTCATTTCATCAACCTGGTATCACATCAAATTATAGCCAAACTTTACATCAATAATGTACTGATATGTTAGATCCTCTTGAAATAATCCTTATTTTGTTCTTATTAATAAAAAACATTGCTGTGACTAGAGAAAGCCTTTGGTATTGGTTGGACAATTTTCAAAACCACTGAAGATATAAGCTGAATTTCCTTAAAATGCTTAAGGGAATTGATGATTGAGAGACCTCTACAAACTGTCCATGGTCAGTATACTTAATTTTCAGAACAGGAAGTTCTTATGACCTAAGCTTATGTATTTTTATGGCACCGCCAAACTCTTAAGATCATTTTCACAAGACAAATATCAATCCATTCATATGTTTCTGTCAAAGGTATAGAGCAAACTTTGTAGTGTCAGTGGTATATCTGTAATTATTTTACTCATGCATTGGGGAGATGCAGTTAAAGTATCATTACTGTTTTAAGATAATTGAGTCAAGAATTATATTGTTGACTTCATTTTTACTATGGATAAATTTCACATATTAAGTAGGAGTCAGGCACACTTATAGTTCACGAAAGAATGCCAACTACAATTAAACAATGAAAATGAGGTCGAGGTCAGATAGACAAACTCCATACACCAAATTTAGTAGACATATTGTTTTCATTACTTGAGAAACAGATCCAACTATAAAAACTCAATGTCAAATGGACCATGAAAATGAAGATTAATGGTGCCAGACTAAATTGTAAACTGTACAATCATTTCATACACCAAAAGAAAACACATGTATTAATTAGTATTTGAGAGTTGGAACAAAACTATGATACTAAACATTGACTAATAAACCTTGAAAATAAGATCTGAGGAAACCTGCCAGATGGAGATCTACACCTTACAATCTTTCTAAACATTTTATATATAGACCTACTGCTTATAATCTGATATGTAGACTTGACCTAAAAAACTTTAAATAGCTTTCATTTTTGATCTATGAAATAAGGTTATGATCAGGTTAACCTACGTCCAAATGACAAACCTTGCAATAATCATTTACGGTATACCAAATATCTTTCTTCAATTTCTTACAAGTGAGAAATTCACATTACAAAATAACTACACAACAATTTTGGATAATCACTTAACGATGAAAATGGACATTTGACAGAAATAAATCTATGAAACATAAGGATTCTGTATAAAAGGTTAGAAACATTTTTAGTCTTTCTCCTCTGATTTATAAAGGTTTATACATAACTTGCACTGTCAAATTAGCATCTCTTTGTTGTTCTTTGTCCAGCTTTTGTGCATGGATATAGGATGTGTAAAATGTTCAGCTTTACTTTAAATCTAAAGAAGAGACTGCAAATAAGATTTTTGTTATGCCCCATTTATGGGCATTATGTTTTCTGGTCTATATGTCTGTCTTGCTTCAGGTTAGTTTTTGGTCAAGGTAGTTTTTGATGAAGTTTTCATCCCATTTTCAAGGTCCACTGAACATAAAAAATGATAGTGCCGATGAGGCATCCATGTACTGATGACACATTCTTGTTTAACATTTATTTATGTCTTTGCATTTTTTAATATCAAAAGGATCATAACTCCAGAATGGTAAAGTGAAAATCTTCCATTTCAAACTTGACCTCTACCTTGTTATCAGTACATGTAACAACATATCAAAGATTGTAAAGCTTTGGCTGAATTGTTCATGAGTTAATGCAGGGACAAGACTGGAAAGATAATTTTTCAATCTTTCAAGAACCACAACTCCTGAACAATGAATTTGAATATCGTTGATATTGAACTTGACCTTCATTTTGTCATCAGTAACAACACATTGAAATTTGAAAAGCTTTGGTTGAACATTCATGAGTTAAAGCAGGCACGACTGGAAAATCCATTTTTCAATCTTTCAAGAACCACAACTCCTGAACGGTTGAAGAGAAAATATTGAACTTGATGGTAATGACCTCCATTATGTCATCAGTAACACCATATTATAAATTGATAAACTTTGTTTGAACAGTTCACAAGACATTATTTTGCAGCCACCCGCCCCAAAACAACCCCAAATCCATTACTGATTTTTCGTTCAGAAATCCAGTTAAAAATAGTGATAAAGTATACCTGAATAACGTTTTCAGTCATATTAATTTTTTCATGATATTATATTTTTGTAACTGCTTGGTTCACATTTATAATTGTCAAGAGTACAGAAGATGTCATTAAACATCTCTATTATGTGTTTTTTATTTTCATTTCATTAACAGTTTATATGCTTCAAAGTTTTTTTTTTTTTTAAATTCTGCCAATTATGTGGCACTGAATAGTCTTCCATTCCAGTTGATTGTATTATTTGACATCTTCCACATTCTGTCAAGGTCAAGTCTGAATAATATTCTGTAAAATAAAAATATTGGATCAAAGATATGCAATTACATCTTACAATTTTTTTTAAATAACAGAAAGCTATTATCAATCATAACTGTGTATTAAAAGTGTATTGCCAATCTGGATTTATTAGTATTTCTTTAAAGTTCTGGTATATAAGTCATCATTTTTTAATCCAATGACATTGTAACACTCTGATCAAACTATAATATGATTGAATTTTTCAAAATATTTACAACATGACTACTAAAATTATTTGAATTTTCTTTAAAAGAAGATTGCTTAAATTGCATTGTGAACATGTTACTGTATTGGAAAAGTGACAAGCAACCATGCATTATGAAATCAAAACAAAGCAACAGTATTTTATCAAAAAAGTAATTGGTTACAGGGTTTTCCCTGGCGGTCACCATTTTCGCATTTTTCGAAAAAATACTAATTGTGGCGATTAAAATTCATCATTTGCAAAAAAAATTGGCTAAAGAAATATATATAACGATTTTATTTAGTCCATCTTGTTAATTATTTTTTTCGGGTTTTTCAGACTTTGTCTGATCACACAATATTCCATGGTCACCTTGAATTTGTTAACATTTTGACAGAAAATCAATAATCATCTGATTGCTTTTTATAGCTGTAGACATCAAAGGACCAACTAATAAAGGTGTTGACTGTATTGTTTACTTTTTTTTAATGATATGATTGGCGTCTATCACATGTCACATAAAGGATTGATAAGCAACTTGAGTAACATTGGACTTACTGTAGTTATGGAGAAATTTATTCAAAAAGTTGGGAATAACCCCTCAATACTTAAATTTCTACTATACAGCAGAATGACTTCTTTTCTGAGGTGAAGTCCCCCATTTAAAGTTATCTTGCATTTTTTTTTTGGGGTGGGGGGTCCAAACGTAAGAAAAATCTCTGCCTTTAGTCTTTATCCTTCAACAGGAAGGGAAATATATATATATATATATATGATTATCTAATTAAAGATGAATCTTGTGTTCCCAGACAGAGGTCAAAATTATGATTTCTATTGATATATTTCTATTTTTACGGTATCTTTAAAAAAAGTACAAGTTTATTGTTTATTCATTATAATGTAGACTAAAAATATAAGACTCATTTTATTGTGGTTTTTTTTCTTTTTTGGGGTGGGGGGATAGAAAGAAGGAAAATTTTAAACAATAAAATATATTAATGTTACTTGACGGAAAAAAATATAAAGAGGCGAAAAATATATTGTTTTGGCAAAAGGTGGCGAAAAAAATAATTGATCATGGGGAAACCCTAATTGGTTACACATTAAAGACAGCTTTTATAGCAAAATGAAACTTGTGTATATTCCAAGAAGAGTGAAATTGATAAATGTTGATTGATTAATGTCAAGCAGCAAATATTTCATGCATGATCAGGAAGAAAGAAGGGTGAGAAGAAAACTTAGTTATTTTTCGAATCTACAGATCAATAAACAAGTCATCCGATTTCCTTTTTCTGTTGTCAACTTAGTAAAACCTTTAGTGATAGTCTTTTTCTTTCTTGTTTCTCTCTTGGAATATTTGGTGAATTAAAGTGATTTTAAACAAAAAGACTGTGAGGAAATACTTACATCCTTTAACTATCTTCCATTTTTATTGGAATGCTATTGGAGTTAACAGGACTATGCAACTACAATAAATAAAAAAAAAAAATTGCTATGTAAATGATGTAATCGCATTTTAAAGTAGGTTAAAGTTCTTAGAGCAAATTGAGAATAGTCTATAACTAAAATTTAAAATGTAACATTAGTTAATGGAAAAATATTATATCACAACTCAATAATGGAAGGTCATGTGTACAAGGTTAGCCAAATTTCTGTTCCTTTTCAAAGATCTGGATTAAAAACAAAATTTGCTACCATTTTTTTAAACATTGAAGGCTGAAGATTCAAAATCTTGAAAAATAGGGAAATATTCCTCAAACAATTCAAGATTAGCAGGTGCACAGCTGCAGTCTAAGTGCAATTAATTTTTAAAGTTTCAAGTATCTGGGTTGATAACTGAAGTTAAAGTTATTATATAATTGGTACTGTCATTTGCATATTGCTGAATAATAATTAATTTCTAAAGTTTGCAATAATGGGTGGAAATGCCATAATAGCAGGTGCAAAACAATCACAATTGTTCAATCTTTCGGAGAAGTTTCATGGTTCTGGGTTAAAGCTGTACTCAAATAAGGTACAATGTTTGGATTCATTTATTTTTGTGGGTACCAATTTTCATTGATTGGGAAAAACTTGCATTATCATGGATATTTGATTTCTTGGTTTTGCCGAAGTCTTCATAAAACCTTATACAAAAGTATTTGTTAAACATTTAATTTCGTGGTTAACCTGTACCATGAAATCTAGGAAATTGGTATCCCACAAATAATAATGAATCCACAGTATCCACTTTTCCCTGCCCAGCATCACCATATACTATATATAAAAGATTCCAGCTTTCGACTTTGTACAAACCCAGCCAAAAAATGTGTCTATGTTTGTGGGAAGCCCTCTAGATACACTGCACCTTAATTCACAACTGTATTTATTAAAACATTTCAGTAATCCTTACAACGTTAGCTATTTCCATCCAGTCTAAGACTTGATGAAGTTTATCCTCTTGTGATGTCTTTTTGTCCAGATTCCAGAAATGAAAGTTAGAAAATTTGTGTGTAGCTATCAGTTTTCTTTCTTCTTCATCTGTATAAGCTTTTCTTGTTTCTTTTAATATAATACCTTTGAAAAAAAAGCTAAACATAAATATTAAATAACCAAAAGATTTTTAAATGTCAACCACTTTTCAAGAAGAAATAATTTACAATGCTCTTCAACTTCGTACTTTGTTTGGCCTTTTTAAACATTTTTTGATTCGAGCATCACTGATGAGTCTTTTGTAGACGAAACACTCGTCTGGTGTAAATATAAAATTTAAATCCTCGTATCTATGATGAGTTTATTTACTTTTTTTGCTGTTGTTCTGTTTCTCTATTCTCTTAAAAAAATCTTATGATTTAATCGTTCAATAGTGCAAGTATTCTTAATTTTGGGGCATTATCTTCTTGCGCCAAAAATGAACTCATTTGCGACAACTTTTTTTCACCACTTAATTTAAAATTAATAGGTATCATTTGCGCCAATAAGAAAATCATCAAATTGCGCCAAATTTATGAATATTTTCATTTTTACTTATTTAAATATTGACTAAATAATTGACCTCCCTCCTCCCTCAATATGTTGCTTTACTTTCTTTTCTAAATGTTCTTTGTCATTTTTGGAGTGCTCTTAATGAATTGAGGTGGATCAGATAAAATATCAGTTGCTTTTCGTTTGCATGCTGTTCTCAAAACCAGCTTTTCTATTTTTTCAGTATAACAATGTAGTTTCATGACTACTATCAAAATCTCACTTAGTACAACTCGACTTTACTATTCATCTCCATCTAATTTCTATATTTTTCTAAACAAATGCCTGGCGAAATGCATGTTTTTCTACATTTTTGACAGGTTTTCCTTTATCAGACTTTATTTTCTCAAACAATATAACAGGCATCTTTACATGTAAAAAACTATTTATTACTGAATCTTTTTCTTAATTTTGATGAGACCATACTAGTGTTGAGTTCAATCTAAAGCGAATAGGTTGCTGATATATAGTACATGTTAAAGTATGATATAGGTAAAAATATACAGGAAAATGTGGTGCAATTTGATTCAATTTATTGGCGCAATTAATACCACCAGAAAAATATAGAGTGGTGCAATAAATACATCTTCAAAACTGTAATTGGCGCAAATTGAGTCTACTCAAGTTATGTATGTATCTATTTAAAGCTAGCCTCAGGCAATTAATCGTCAGAATTTTCACCTTTTCAATTATATAGATTTTTTTAAAATCATTTTACACTCAAAATAGGGTGTAATTCATATACTTTTGTAACATGTTTTTTTCAAATACACAAGAGATTGTTAGGCAAGCTTTAGATATACAAAGTTAATTAGTTTTCTCAATTATCCATCTAGTCAGTAAATCCTTCTCATGACCTGTTCAATGAATATTCTAATTTAATTAACATGTGGTACTTAACTTTATCAGTTCTTCATTGCAAATTTAGTCAAAATTCATTTATAATGTAAAAATTTCTTGCTTTCCTTAGAATTTCTCATTGAATCTTCACCAAAAAAGGTCACTAGACTGTCTGGTGAAGCAACGAAGAAAGAACACATCATTAATTGTGCAGATCATTTGAAAATTTAATTGATTTTGTCTGAATTTCATCTAAAATCATTAATATTAGTAACAGACTCTATCAATAATATATATCTACCCATGCCACTCAAAAGTTAAATATTTAAAAAGCTTGAAAATTCAACTATCTCAAGAGAAGAAATATGGTATCACATTCGATGCAGTTTTAAAATCTATATTAATCAGGACACTTCTCATACAATGTATATACTTATTCTTTACTTCTAAAACAATATACCACACCTGTGTAACCTGAAGGGACTTCCTTTACTTCACCATCAAGAGGCCTCCCTCTAAATGTAGATGTCAAACCTGTAAACAAATGGTATGCAGTTTATTTTAAATCAATTTAAAGACAAGAGTGCACAGGCTTAATCATTATGTATTCTATTTCATTGTAAGATTTTTAAAATGATCAGAGCATGTAATGACGTTCTGCGCAAGCTTCCCTGTAATTCCAAAAATGTGTCACATAAAAACGTTACGAAAATTAGTTATCAAGCATGTCAAGGCTAAGTATTTAGTTTCTGCAATAAGCTTCATGCATTCTGAAGTGCCTGCTAAAATGTACAATGAAGAAATATTAATGATTAATTAACAAATTATAGTAAACATATATGTTACTACAGATTTAGAAAATTTAAGAAATTAAACAATTCGTGAAAATATCTGTGATAACACATGCAAGATATTTTCTCCAATAACCCTTAGATCCTGTAGATAGAGTTATATTCCTGACTGCATGATTTAGTGACTACTGGACATGACAAAGGTTCCAGTAAAATGTTGAAGTCATACGAAATATCCGACGCCACTATGAACATGATGAAAAGTGATTGTTATAATATATTTGTATTATGTCAATAGTTCAAGCAGCTCAGATTATCAACTCAACCAACAAAGATTTCCAATAAGGTGTATCTGTATCATGTCATGCATGAGTGAACTAAGAAAAGGATCTGGGAGTAACTTTCGAGTCTTAATATGAAATTTGAAAAACATATAAGTGATATTTATAACAAAGTGCAGAGAGTGTTATCTCTTATTCATCATTCTTTTGATTACATGGATCAAGATATGTTTCTAACTATTTATAAATCAATAGTGCGTCCGCTGTTAGAATATATATGCGCCATGTGTCTGGTCACCATATCTTAATAAACAGCTGCGCCATGAGCGCATGATACGCCCGACGTCTTGTGTGGAAGTTTTATGCAATAATCATAAATAGTTTCCGAGAAAGTTTTAAGCAATAACCATATATTGTTTTTGAGACACGGCAGGACATGTGAAACCCCCAACCCTGTTTTTTTTTTTTACAAAAAACTAAATATCACTAAAATAAAATTTTAAATCAAAACCAAAAAGTATACAGATCTTAATATTAATATAACAAAGAAGTGTGTAAAGTTTTAAGCCACAATCATAAATCATTTTTGAGATACGGCACAACATGTAAAAAAAACCCTCCCCCTTTTTTACAAAATACTCAATAACTCAAAAATGAAATTTTTAATCATCACCAAAAAGTAAACAGATCTTTAGATTAATATAACAAAGACATGTGTAAAGTTTTAAGCAATAATCATCAATCGTTTATGATATATGGTGCGACATTAAGCCATATTAATCAAGAATCGTTTTTGAGATACGGTGCGACATGTGAAAAAAAAACACCCCTGTTTTAGTTACAAAGTGCCGTAATTCAAAAAGTTTTAATCTTATTTTCACCAAAAAGTATACAGATCATTTGACCATCATAAGAAACAACTATATTAAGTTTCATGAAATTTAGATAAGTCGTTCTCAAGTTACGGTGCAACATGTTTACGCCGGACAGACGGACGGACGGACATCGGACATTTGTATACCATAATACGTCCCGTCAAAATTTTGACAGGCGTATAAAAAAGACATCTGCAAACTGGAATCTGTACAAAGAAGGGCCACAAAACTGGTTAAAAATATTTGTCATCTTAATTATTAGGACAGGCTACGTTCATTGGGTTTGCCAACCTTTGAATATCGTTGGGATAGGAATGATATGATACATGTCTACAAAGCGTTGCATGGTATAGATGACATCGACTGGATGAGCCTATTTACTTTAGCGCCATCTAATAATACTAGAGGTCACTCATTAAAACTTTTAAAAAAACAGTGCAAGACTACCAGGGGTCGAATTTAAGCTTTTTTGTGTACTGGCCAGCCAGACCAGTGAACTGTAAACTACTGGTCCGGCTCCAAATCTACTGGTCTTGCAAAAATGACATTCATTTGACAAACACTAATATAAATGATAGATGTTTAATTTTATTTTGATGTTTTCGTTTACATAAGTTAGACAGGAACAAAGGGATAGAATTGATTCTGATAAAGGGTTTGATAATCTCAATGATTTTCTTTATTAAAATCAGGATCAAGGACAGAAAAAATATCAATGCTGTTCTGATTGCTCATGAATGAGCAAGTACAGAATCCAATTTGAAATTGTAATACCCCCAGTACCGTGTAATTGATTTCACAGGTAAATTGTTTTGTTAATAAACGGAGATTGCGATGCAATCAGTGATTTTTATCGACAAATTTCTACTGGTCTGCTGGACCACCAGCTGACAAAATCTACTGGTCTGACGCACATTCTACTGGTCCCGGACCACTGGACCAGCGCTAATTTCGACCCCTGAAGACTACACATAGACTAAATACTTTTTCAATTAGAGTAGTGGATCAGTGGAATAACCTGTCAGATTTAACGGTGACGGCAAAGACTGAATAATTTTAAGTCTGCATTAAATGGCAAAAATTGGAACCCATTTAAATTCATAGGTTCGTGTTAAGTGTTTCAGCTGTGCACACCTATATAAATAAGTATTTTTGATAAGTTAAATATATTATATATAAATATATTATTATGAGATGAGAAATCATATATGACAATCCAAGATGAGGGGTCAGTAGAAGCCTTTGGCTTATGTAATGACGCGAAGATAAAGATATAAAGGTATAAAGGTACATGTATGTGTATGGGAGCTATTTTAAAACTTGATCTTGACAAAAAAAAAATGAATCCCAACGGTCTTGGTTTCACATATTGTTTTTCTTTTTGTTTTGTAAAGAAAGCAACTTGTATCTTCTTATTTTCTTGTTTGTAATTGATGGAACCTATGTACAATCACAGGAATCAGAAATTCTGTAAATAATAAAGTCGACTATCAAATTAGAGCTTCTCTAAAATTCTGTAAATACAGTCGACTATCAATAGAGCTTCTCGTAATTTACAGAATTTTATTCCGATTCCTGAGGTACAATTACTACACAAATTGGATAATTAGGAAGTTTAATTCGATTTATTAAAAATAAAATACCTTTACTTTCCATGTCTTGGTTAATTGAGCTTGCAAAATATTCTTCGACCTTTGCTTGACCATTGTAACTTATCTCACACGGTAAAAGGTGAGTTTTGCAATCCGGAGCCCTATTACAAGAGTCTACGTCTATTACCACGGCACTCATTTTAACCTTAATTTATTTATATTAAGACTTTCCCGCGGATTTGTCAGATTTACCGGTATTTAGTAATCTATTTTGTGATTGGTTCAATCAACGACTGAAAAGAAAAATAACTAATCAAAGTACTCGTTAGCAAAGTTGGTATGTATGTTTCCGGTGTCATGTCAGCCCCCATGAAAGATTTGACTTTGAATACTTTTTCCTTCTGATTTGTTAAATTAGCTGAAAATGCAAAATTATATAACATCATGAAAAGATATAGGTATACAGCTTCTCAAAGGACTGGATGGAAAAGATACCTGCCTTTAATGTATGCTTTTACTGCATGGAATTTTTTTGGCTATATAGCTTGGCATAAAATTATGAAGAGAACTAAAGAGGAACATCCAGAATACGACTCTTTAAGTCACAGTAAGCTTTACAGCTATATGTAGTAATTCCCATATCTCTGTTCTGGTATTGCGTCTATTCATGCACTCTTCTTATCCAAATACTGGTTGAACATGTTGAATTAGAGATGTTTTTACAGCAGATGACCGTGAGGGCATACACCTTATTGCTATTTGTCCGCCATTACTGGATATCACACAGGTTCCCATAAAATTTTGACGTCATAAAGCAAAATATCTAACGCCACAATGGAAAAGTGATTGTTGTATGCGTCAAAAGTTCAAGCGGCCGGGTCAGCCAGGATTAGCGATAAGGTGTACATATTCCAGTGTATTGCTTTCGTCAGATTTCCATTACATAATATTTGCTTAAGGTTTTTAACCGATCTATAAACATAATTACTACACGGATATTAATAAGTGCAAAATATCATTCCATATCATTTGTTATAAATGTTATAAATACATCTCTTCAATGAATACTGATAAAAATATTATTGTTTAGAACATAAAATTATTAATATGAAAATTTTTTGTCAGTAGATATATATATATATATAAGTAAAAAATCATTGATAATATCTATGCACACATATATATACCGAAAAATTGCGGTCATCCAATGTTCAGTACTTCAGTATTTTGATTTAGATGTTCTATCGAAAAGACAAAATATATGAAAATAAAAACAATTAAAAAACAAACTTTCTTTATTTTATAGCAATACAAAATAAAGCATTTTTGAAATCATGTTTTTAAACAAAACCTTTAAAAAGGGTATGAACATGAAAAGGAGCAAATGACAATTGGGAGGCAACATGATTTGGGGTGATTGGACCTGGATTCCTCTGTTCTTCAGTTTTAAAATTGGTGCTTAACAAAAAAAATGATGGTTAAAAGAAATGAGTGCTAATGAGACAACTCTCAATCACAATTTGTTGAAGTAAACCATTTCATAGTCAAAGTATGGTCTTCAACACAGAACCTTGGCTCACAAGCTATTACATTGTATTAAGGGCCCCAAAAATGACTAGTGTAAAACCATATAATGAAAACACAGAGTGCTTATATACATGAGGGTAGTAATGGGAATACTTTTATGACGAATAATGGTAAAAATTCTTGCTAAATGACGTCAATGGTATATTTTTTTGCATGACAATAAAATGAACACTTTCTTTTACACTATAAGACAAACCAAATGATTTTCATGAATCATGTTACTTTTTTTCCTAAAATAACGGTAACAATAATTATTTGAGACCTCTGACGATTCACGATAAGAATATTTAGACGAATCACGGTAAACATTTAACCAATTTGACGCTAACAGTAGCTGAAAATGACCGTTTAACACCTGACGATAAAGGGCATTACTACCCTCATACAGGTACATACCCACACCAAAATGACATTACTTGCAGATCTGAGAGAAACTGGGTATACGTAGTGGCCCTAAAATCGGCTAGCAGCCCCCAAAATTTTTTTTGTGAAATTAAATTCTTAATTCAGGAAAAATGAAATAATAATTGATGTTTCAGGAAATGTTTCCATCAACTATTTAAGCAACTTTGATTGTTTCTAATTTTGCGTCAAAGTGTTTTAAAATCTGGATTAGATTGCTGTTATAGATTGCATTTTATTATCAATGATTTATGTCCATTCATATAAAAGCACCATTGTTAAAATTATAGGGTATCACAAACCTGGTGCTGTATATTTTAGATAAAATAACATATACATTAAAAGGTAATACATATATATCTAGATCATACATTTATGTCATGAAAGAAAAACATGAAACAAAACCCAGCTACCAACAGGATCATGAGGATGACTACTTATAATTACTGAAACAAACAAACAAATAAATAAAAGACCTACATACAACAATGTACAATGAACACATGTACAAATGTACATTATTTGGAAAGCTTGATATTACCTCATGGCAAGAACTTCTATCCTAGTTGTGATTTCAGTTTATTATTGTTCTACTTGATCTAAATTTTCCTTGTAGCACAAAAAGCATTATTAGTGTATGGATATGCTGACTCAAATGCAAAGACTACAAAAATTACCCTGGGTAGAGGCATGAAAGTGGAAGAAATGACAGGCAAAGATTTATTTGACAAGTACAGTAAAAAAGGAGAGCAAGAAGAAAAGTAAGTTAAAGATGCATAATTCACATGTATCAGTAAAATAAAGAAGATGTGGTAGGATTGACAATGACATAACTCTCAAATTGAGACCAAAATTAAAAGACCCAGAAATTAGCAACCATAGGTCATGGTATAGCTTACACAATGAGCAGAACCCATACCATATTGAAAACTAAAAATGGCTGCATAATGAAAAATTTAAAACGAGAAAATTAATTGCCTGATTTATGTAAATGTATCAAACAACAAATTTTATATGAAATTCAGAAACACATGACAACCACTGAATCACTGCCTTGAAACAGGCACTTTTAAATGAAAGTGGCAGGTTTAAACATGTTAGCAGGTGCCAAACCCTTCCCATTTCTACATGTATAATATAGAACTTTCATAATAAGCTTGAATTGCTTACCTACAAGTGTAAAACTGTATTTTCAATTGTTGGGATGTTTAAAATTGTTGTGTCATCATACTTATAACATTTATAAAAAGATATGGTGTCAGAACAGAGAGTTCAAGGTTAAAAAAAATAGAACAAAATTATAGCACATATTTCAACTAAAACAAATTTTTGGTAAATACACATTAATGAATGGCTATTGATTTTACCACACTTTTTTCTCATGGTATGGTAAATACATGGTACTTATTATTTTTTTATCTTCAGGAATTTCTTAAATAAAATAGTATGTGACAAAGTAAAAAAAAACCATCTCACTGTACATGTAACAGTTTATGTAAATGGAAAAGATTTTTCAAGATCACTTTTTTAATGAAGTATATACTGTGCTATTTATGCTTTCAAATTGCATTGAGGGATAATCATTTGTGTTATACAGAAACTTACTGTACAGTGTTTTCCCCAGATACTTCATCTAGCATCCTGGTAAACAAGTAAATTTTAAATACCATCTTGTTACTAAAAATTATACCATCACATACATAATGTAATGTATAAGAAAACCAATTCAAGAAATATTATCATCACATTACCTTGATGCTAAAAGTTCCATGGAGAACACTGACTGTATATTGCCTTGTTCATGACATTGACATTGACAGTGCGTTTCTGTAGAGTTTTATATATGTCGTCATTAAAAGTACATGTTTGTGAAATTTTTATGTCGCTCCTCCAATTTAAAAATTGTTGCTTTTTACCCCAAATATTTCATTTGGAACAGTAGTAGGAGTTGCAGTATATATAAAGAATAATCATAAATTTGTTTCAAAGTCTGAATTTAATTTACTTGACTGAAAACAGGATAGAAAAACTTCGCACAGCCTGGCTTTCTACCTGTTTCTAAGCCTTGTACATAGTTGTTATATATTTTAATGGTATTTTTCAGGTCAGTTGAAAATGTTATTGAAGCAGATGAATGAGAAGAGGGTAGATGATTTATCAAAAGATTTTAGTGCTACTTATTACATTACTGACCACATGGTCAACTGAAATAATGGATATAATTCAGTGATTTCCTTGTTTGTTAATGAATATTGTTAACAGCTATGTTTTTGTTTTAAAATGAATATCATGTAATAAAAAAACATGTTTTTATTTACTAATTAAATTCAAAAAAAGTATTGAGTATAGCTTAAATGTCAGGATCACTGGCATAATAGTATACAATAGTTACAAAAGTGGTTAGAGAACTGTGTAATGTGAGTCTTTATTACGTGACTGCTCCCAATATTTCACCATCCAACTAGCGTTGATAATAACATATCTTTTAATTGTGGATGAATAGTTGATAAGTAAATATAGTTACCTGACAATGTTCTGTGAATGTTAAGTAACAACAGGGATAACTTCTGAGTCAGTGTCACACTTTGATTATCCTCAACTGGTATAAAACATCTCCACAGTAGAAAACATCTTGACAAAATTCAACCAAACATGCAAAGATTCTTCTTTAGAACATAAATTTGTGCAGCTGCTTTTAAAACTTTTTTTCATTTTGAGGTTTCCCCATGCAGAAACTTGTCGAGTCAAACTAAGATTTAACCTCAAACTAATTGCAACAGAAAATGTTTTAATTCTAATCTATAGCATTATGCCCTCAATATACACAGAAAAAAAGTCCCATAAAATCTAACTTGAGGAAAACTCAAAATCAGCAATTTTAATTTCCCATGGTAATTAACACTGAAAGGGAAGATAACTCCACAAAAATGAGTCTTTTTTGGTCAGTTTTTGGTTTATTTTCTTGAAATTTATGTAAAGTATGATACTTTGATGGGGTTATAAGTTGGTCTTTGACTAAATTATATAATCTTCTGCTTATGAAATGTACAAAACCGAAGTGTTATGGGTAGTTGTTTTTTTGTGTGCATTTTTCATTGAAAAAATTGCAAATTTGAAGCTTTGTGACCATTTTGAAAAGAATAATGTTAAAATTTGGTATTGTTTATATCTGTATATTATAATTTTCAGCATCTCACTTGTCTAAAGAAACTTTAAACCACAAAAAGAAGAATACCTGCTTAATTATTTTTATTAAATTTGAGATTCTTTACCTTGACATGTTGAAAAATTCAATAAATGGTCAACTAATGAATTACGAAATCTAGATTATAGCTTGATAAAAGATATAAAAACACCTTTAGAGTTGTTTGTTATACTCTAAAGACCGCTAAAAAATCAAGAATCAATACATTCTGATGAATAGTTAAAGTTATTATTTTTTTATCAATTTTTATTTATATTTCTGCCTTTTTTGCAAGAGTAATCTCCCTTTTCAATGCAAATCTCCATAGGAATTTTAAATGGTGATTTTTTAAGTCTTCCTCAAGTAAGATTTTATGGGACTTTTTTCTGTGTATATTTGGGGTATAATACTATAGATTAAACTTTAAAATCTTCTGTTGCAATTACTTTCAGGTTAGGGTCAAATTTCTACTAGATTGACTGGACTATAAACTTAGTCTTGACTCTTAACAGTTTCTGCCTAACAACATCTGTTTGTTAATCCACAATTCCTTCACAATGACATGACAAAATTCTGCCAAACCTTGGTTTTCCTTTACAATACCATGTACATTGATTGATCCACTTCTGCTGATATTATATGTACCTGGAGACAGCAGACTATGCAAGTCTGCATTGAAAAGCCTACACATCATCATACAGATTATTTTTCTGTGAGCTTTAGTAGGCTAACAACTGATATATAAGGAGTAGTCTTGCCATCATACTGGTTATCATTGGTTGTCTTTGACTGTTTTCTTCTCTTAGGTCAGGTTGTAGTCTCTTTGACACATTCCCCATTTCCATTTTCAATTTAATGTTTACTTGCAGGTATTTATATCTATGTCACAAAACATGATCAATTAGTGAGTGTTGCTTGCTTAAAATCTAGTAACAAATATTTCATGTATATTCAGGAAGAGAACAAAAAATTTATCATCGTAACAAAAGGTAGGTTCTTCAAGGATTTTATTTTTTCCCCACCTATATTACATTAAATTTATACAAGTGCATATAAATTTAAAAATGGTAACTTAAAAAAAAAAGTTGTGTTGGAATTATTCCACAGTACTAGATCCAGAGTAAATGATTTTCCCTGTCAGATATAAAATAAGTCAACATTATTGAATTTTTCATACACTTAAGTTATTGCCTTCAATAAAACTGCTTTTTATGGATTTTCTTGTATTTTTACCTATTTTCTAGAAAATTTTATAGAGATGATTACCAGAAACAAAGTGTCAAAAAATAGATCTTTCTTCCAAGGGTAATTGCTCCTATACAGAGTAGACTGGCGATTAAAGGCATATTCACTGATTTGTAGTTCTTCAACTTTAATGTCTGCAAAATAACAAAATGGTTTAAAAATTATTCTAGGGCTATAAGGAGACATCTGACAATAGTGGCTGTGTTAATATTAGTTCTTGTAAGATCAATTTTGACCTAAGTCGTCCAAGAAAAATAAACAGCTCCTGTTCCACATGTGGTGTCAAGCACTTTGCTCATGTAAAATCTCCATGATATGTAGAATTCAGGAAAAAGATGGACAGGAATACTGCATTTGGAATATATCCCTTGTCATCTGTTAAAAGGTCAACAAACTTGAATAGGTATCTATAAAATATCATTCTTCCTAAGAAGCTCCTGTATGATGTCTGCCTCGTGTGAATAAAGGAACAACAAAAAGAGGAATAAAGTTTTTCCAATGGAAAAGCTGATGTTTTTTTTTGTAAAGAAAATTGGTAAACAAGACAAATAATTGCTCTCTAATGATGACTTTAAGTCATTATTATTGCATCTGTAGTGCGAGTGTACTAACAGTCACAGAATGCAGGACATTCAGAATACTACCTGATTGTGGAGTTTAGCTTTATATTCAGAGGGTTGAAGAACCAGATGCTTTATCTGTTGTATCAAGATGCCTAATGTTACAAAATTTTCATCTATAATACCGTATTCGGCCGTGTATAGTACGCAGTTATGTATAGTCCGCACCCCCTTTTCATCCCCTTAAAATCGAGAAAAAAAGTTTTGTAAAAAAAAAAAAAAAAAAAAAAAAATTTTTTTTAACAAAGTCTAGTTCACTGAAAATCCACTGAAAGTGATCTATTCTCCATGTTTTTTATAAAAATAATAAATTTTGTTTTATTTATTTCATGAAAAATAATGAAATGGTAGAGCTTTTCATCAGGTAATTAATATTTGATAATTTTATAAAAGTAATTATTAATCAAAATATCCCTTTTAAAATCAACATTTGTCTAAGTATGTCCAAGCTGATGAATAATATAACAGAAATAATTTGAATATTATGGAACAAAAGAAAAAAGAGATCAAACATTTATCTAAATTAATTAGCAGTAATCAAAATTTTTAAACTATTTAATCTTATATAATCTTTTCATTGATCATGTTGTTATATTGCCTGGGGATTATAATATTTAACATCTGTCAAAACTTGACATCATTATTTAATTGCTACACACCCATACTTAATCCTTAATTACCCCTCTTGATTACCTATACAGGATGTCACACTTTTACTTTGACTAATCAATTTTGAAGAGAAAAGTTTAAAAAGAATAAGAATTAATTGAAATAAATATAATTAACGTCTCCAATATACATTATTAGTGCAGAAAAAAACGAAATTAAAAAAAAAAAAAAATATATATTTTTTTTTTTTTTTATAAATTTCGAAAACCGTCTATAGGTGTGTATAGTCCGCACCCCTTGTACAAACTACATATTTAAGGAAAAAAAGTGCGGACTATACATGCCCAAATACGGTATGTCCAATATACTTTTTAACCTCATTTTCATAGTTCAATGACTGCTGAAAAAATGTATATCTTTTTGTCATGCGTCTCACCTTTTATGAAGAGATAGGTAATTGTACATGTACATGTCTTTGGTATACAGATTCCTTGCAAGGTCTACATGTCCGTCAGACAGGGTTCTCCTGACCCGACCTACTTTCATTGATCAGTAATCTGTGATTAGCACTTGATACTATATAGGCAGTAGGGTAAATACCTTACGGTAATTGCACCGTTTTTTCATTGTTCATTGGTCAATGATAACATTTTGTGCTTTGGTCTGCTTTTCGAATGCTAGTAAGCTATATATTTGGAGTATTGGATACTTGTAAAGTGTACATTTCTGTTTGTTTGGCTATGTTCATCATACCATCACCTCATGTTCATTGATCAATGTTAAGTCTGTTTCTTACATACATCTATTACAAAAGTAAGAAATTGGTCAACTATATTTGGTGCATGGAACTATTGTAAGGTGTGCATATTTGTCTGGGTTTTATCATCTGACCCTGACCTCATTTTCATGGTTCATTGAAGAATGTTAAGTTTTCCTGGACAAGTCTGGATCTTAAATAATTAAATCTACAGCTCAGCTTAATTTAAAGATTGTAAGGTGTAGATGTCTGTCCTGTATGTACTATAAAATTGGACCTCATTTACATTTTCATTGGTTATTACATTTAAACTTCTCAAAACTGGCCGCCGGTTGGAACATGGAAAATGGCCGGTTTGTTTGAAATTTAAATCACCAATAGCTACTTCCCTTTAATATGTGTGTTTGAGTTTATATGTTAAAATGTATTTTACCTACATCAAAATATACAATTTGAACTATGAGTGACAAATATTTCAAAATCTACCAGCAAAATATGTTTCAGGGGCAATAACTCCAAAATTGAATTTTCTCCTATTTTCAGGTTGATACATTCTTTATTGCAGGTCTTTTTTGCAACTAGCTCCTATAGTTTTCAAGACAAGTCAAAAACTGTGAACATTGGTAAAAACTTACATTTCAGGGGAAATAACTTCAAACCAGGTAGAAACCAGGTAGACAGATTTTCTAAAATTTTGAGGGTAGATAGTTTGTTGTGCTGACTTCTTCCCTTTTAGTTTTTCTCCAATTGCTTTTTTTCAAGTTATATATAAGCCAAAAATTGCAGTTTGACCTGTATGTTTTATTTTCAACCACAATAGCCACGTTATTTGATTTGATTTTTATGACCCCGCCGTAGTGGAGGGGGCATTAAGTTTTACCCTTGTCCGTCTGTACATCCCAAAGTTGGTTTCCGTTCTCTTACTTTAGTTTGCCTCAACCAAATGTTATGAAACTTATACACAATGCTTATTACCACTAAATACAGATTAGGGTTGAATTTTGGTGGCATCAATTTACCATTTTAGAGTTAAGCCCCTTTACAAATGGAAAAATTGCTAAATTTTTCGTTTCCGTTCTCTAACTAAGTTTGCCTCAACCAAATGTTATGAAACTAATACACAATGCTTATTACTACAATATACAGATAAAGTTTGAATTTTGGGGGCGTCACTATTACTGTTCTAGAGTTATGCCCTTTTCAAACGGAAAAATTACTGAAAAATTTCAAAAATATCAATCAAGTAATTTTTTTTTTAAATTGGAGTTATCTTCCTTTGTCCATGATTTTAGTTGAATCAACTACAATCAATGATTTTCAAAATCTTCTTTGAAAATTGGAGTCATCTTTCTTTGTCCAGAATGGTAGTTGAATCAACTAGATATCATTGAGATGGGAGCCATCTCTGTGGGCCCCGCTGTGAATAATGTGCATTAAAAAATTGTATCTTTACCATAGGACATGGGTTTGTCAACTGAAATCAAAGTTTTTGACCTTGACCTTTGACCTAGGAAGTTGTAAATAAATTATGACACACCCTTTGGTGTTGGTTTATAAACATGTCAAGTATAAACTTTGAAATCATAACGGTTCTCAAGATATAGAGCGGACACGATCTTCACCACAGGACACAGGGTTGTCAACTGAAACCAAAGTTTTTGACCTTGAACTTTGCCCTAGGCAGTCGTTCATAAATTATGACACACCCTCTGGTGTTGGTTCATATACATGTCAAGTATAAACTTTGAAATCATATTGGTTCTCAAGATATAAAGCGGACACGCTCTTCACCACAGGACATGGGGTTGTCAACTGAAACCAAAGTTTTTTACCTTGAACTTTGCCCTAGGCAGTCGTTTATAAATTATGACACACCCTCTGGTGTTGGTTCATATACATGTCAAGTATAAACTTTGAAATCATAACGGTTCTCAAGATATAGAGCGGACACGATCTTCACCACAGGACACAGGGTTGTCAACTGAAACCAAAGTTTTTTTACCTTGACCTTTGACCTAGGAAGTTGTACATACATCATGACACGCCCTCTGGTGGTGGTTAATAAACATGTAAAGTATAAAGTATGAAATCATAATGGTTCTCTAGATATGGAGCGGACACAAAGTGTTACGGACGGACGGACAGACGGACGGATGGACGGACGGACAGACTGATCACTATAGGGCGACCCGCCTTTGGCGGGGCCCTAACTAAAACCAATGCTTTATACAATGCAATATTCAATTTTACTACCAACTGATAAATAAAAGCAATCTTTACCATTCAGTGCTTACAAGCACTTGTATTACCATTCTATGGTTATGCCCCTTTACAAATGTGTTTCTGTTCTCTTCACTTAAATTTATCTCAACTAAATATAATGAAATGTATATATAACGCTTATTACCACTAAACTTTGTTTAAGTTCAAATTTTGCCAGTTTCACTTTTACAGTTCTTGAGTTATGTCCCTTTATAATGTTAAATGCTAACGGGGGCATCATCTGTGTCCCTATGGAGAATGGACACATTCCCCATTTATTTTTTATAAAGCTCTGTTTCACTGAACACATACCCCTCCATAGACATGAAATATGTTGTTTTATTTGTTTCTGGTACATAACTGTACAATATGTAATTGGCTTTTACCAGTAAACAATGGTAAGTTTATAACTTATTTTGGGTGGCTTTTTGCATCCTCATGACCTCACATGATTATCTTTAGAAGAAAAGTCCTGTTGGTTTTTCTGATACACAAGAAAAAAAAATATCTAGATACTTTTTCCCCAACTTTTAATGGTATATGAATAACTTAAACCTCACACAAGAATGGAACTTAACACACAAATATGATTTTGCCATTTGATTCCTTCATTGGAAAAAAAAAGGATATACATTGTATTTTTGTAATTTATCCAAGTCTACATTACTCCAGCAAATAAAATGTGAAAAAATAAAACTCTATGACATGGTTACAAGAGTCTACAATGCATACAATGAAAGGTTATAATAACACAATTATTCTAGTTGAGCTTTACAATATATTTGGAATGTAATGGTACTTACTGGTACTATAACAGACCTAAAAATATTTACCTATATTAGGAACATACCTGTAGTTATTTCTAAATGAAGTACAAATCATTAATACATAACTAAATGTGTTCTTACTTTTACTAACACAATCTTATATGAAAGAAGTGTATATGTGCTACCCATCTACTCTAAATTTACAGTATAGAGTAAGGGGACACCACATTTAAACTAATAACAAAGTAAGATTGGGCAAGTAATAACAATAAAAAGATATAGGAAATTCAGCTAAAAATATTTCATTGAAAATATCTTACTAAATATAAACTGTTAATGATGCAAGGTAGTCCTCAGTGCCCCAAGCACCTTGGACTGGTATATATAAGATGTAAATCCCTATAGCAAATCCTTTATCAAATAACTAACAACTGACTTATTCACAACTGAAAGGGAATCAGGATTAAGTTGACTTATAGAATGGATTGTATATAAAAAAATATTTCCCAAAAAGTTTTATGAAAAACAACTAGCTATTGAAAACTTGTTGGCACACAAGAAATCTCTACAATCAAAGATACTGAAACATTTTTTCTTCATATTTTCTGAGAGTTGCCATGATATAGCTTTCCTGTACTGATGTCAGCAACTTGAAACAAAAAAAAAATCTTTTCAATTCACTGTTTATATTTAGGTTTATAATTACATGTATATGCCTTAATCTGCTCTATTCTAAGACTGAAATCAAGTTCACAAATTTATTAACAAAATAAACATAATTAACAAAATAAACACAGTTCACATGAAACTATAAGCATGCTGGACTATTACAAGATTTACCCCCAAGTTCAGTGGAGTAACCATAAAATAAAAAAGAAACATTTTTAAATACCTTTTTACTTCATCTACTGCAAACTATATTTCAAAAAGCTAATTTTTTTTGGTCAAAAAATCACAAACATTTAATATATCACAGTTTATTTTAAAAATACAATCTATTTAAATTTAATTTGCTTGTATATAACAATGTTCTGCAAGAAAGACGATGCAAGTCAATAAAAAAGCAAGAATATGAGTCTACAGAATATGCTCCTCTCACATTTTAAAGTTTCGATTTTCAGTGAACCCTGTATTAGGGTCAAGTGTAAATCAACACATCATTTAAAATATTCACATGACAATGAACATACATGTATTACCCAGAACATGCACTTAAGTTTCCAGATAAAGTGAGCACAACTTAATGTTCAACTACCTGAACCAAAAATTTAAAACCTGAAATGGGATAGACAAATGGACGGACAGAAGGATGCACAGACAGGAAAACATAAAGGCCCCTATTAATTAGGTTGAGCATATTAAAAACAGAAAATACATGTCTGTATTTTTTTCAAACAAATATGGTTAAAAATGTCATATGCATAATTTGAAGGCATATTATCTCAATATGTATGGCAAATAACCAGAAATATGCTAGCTGGTACATATCATTTATAAACAGTGAAACCTATAGCTAGGAACAACTTGTTCCATTTTACAAAATTAAGCATCACCTATGGGTGTCTAAAATGATTAATTTTATACACCAGATACATGCTTTATGCAATGTTTTTTTTTATTGTATAGCTAGACTATTGATTTTTTTTAATTTGTTATAAAGATCAACAAAATCAGATAAGGAAGAGAGTTCACATTCTGAACTGGTTGAAATGGCAGCCAAGAAGCTTCATGTTAAAATGAAACAGTACTTATACACCAACAAAAAAACTTACTAATCTTGTTGCAATTCAAAATCAATGTTACACAAATGGTTTGATATTAACTGTTTCCAATGTTGTTAATTACAACATTTAAGTATAGGCTTTTGAAATATTACCCAGAAAGTTCTGAAACTGAATTTAAAATATATCTGACCAAGTGCTAAACAGCCATGATCTTTAAATCTGTTTTCCAAAATAAAAGTACAAAAGTAAGAGATGAAACTTGAGCAAAGTCATCAATTTTTAGGCTAAGGAAACAATAGCCTTCATACAATATGTTTATCTGATATGAATTAGTAATAAGTATCTAATAGGAAGATAAAACATTATAATTTAATTTTGGATGTAACACGTCTTCTGATTGGCTGACATCATTTTGTTTATCATATCATAGACACAATTTTGTCATGTGATCATGACGTCATCAACGTTTTTTCTTGATTTACGCCGATTTAAAATGGAATTTAGAATTAAATTATAAGTATTTGTTCTGTCTATTCGAAATAACATAAAAAATGTGGTGCACACTGTTAAATAACCCGCTGTGCGCTTTATTCAGTGTGCACCCAGTAATATGTTTGGTCATATTTTAATTTCACATGCAAAATGTAAGCTACTACACTTAATCACATAGCACACTATAGGATAGCACCAAAGCCAACAAAATAGTATTAAAGCTTTACACCAGTCTTGAAAAATACCTATCACCAACTTAAGTAAACAAAGTTTCATGACAAAAGGATTTGTTGTACAAAAAATAAATATCTTATGATTGAAAAAAGTTGACAATACGAATGGTCAAGTACACGATGAAAACACAAACATTTGCAGAAAATGTATTATTTTCTAAAATTGTATTCATATCAAACTCTGAAGCATCAACATGATCAATAAACAAATAAATATAATAAGTATAAGCATAATTTATGGAAAACAAGATTTTCCAAGTTTTGATAACTTCTATAATTTATGGAAAACAAGATTTTCCAAGTTTTTATAACTTTTATAACAAATAATATATTAAATAGTGAAAAAGTATTCCCAAAAGAGATTTAAAGAAAAAATAAATTAAAAAGATATATCTTTTAGTTTAAAAAAAATAATGATGGAATGATAATTATATGTTATATGCTGAGTAGATTTATAGACACTATAGAAATTATGGAAAAAAATGAATAAAAAAGAAATATAATACTGTTTTAACCTAAAGTGTTATTGATGTAAAACACTGTACTGTTATCATCAGAAATTCACTTTTTCATAAATATTCCTGAACAAAAATAGTTTCAACTTTTTTCCAAAAAGTTTTCTATAGCCTGATTTATAATCACATTTGGGTTCTGCATAAAATACAGGTCATGGTATTGATTCTTGTCCAGTAATAAATGCTGGCAGTTCTATTTTTTACAACCCTATTTTTTTTATTTTACTTATTCAAATGACTAGAAAAAGCTAGAAAAATTACCTTATACCCGTTAGTCATTACATTATCAACATATCTGAACAAGTTCTTCATAAAAATGTATTCCTTCTAAATTTAGAACCTCTCAATTCATAATATGAGCTCTTCCACAAAAATTTTGAAATTAAGTGTATTATGTCTATGAAAAAAAAGTTTAATTTCATTCAAAGTTAATCTTTTACACTAATTCCCAGTCTTCACTGATGGATAAATTTGATGATTTTCTGCCTTTTTGAGCATCCTGTGGCGAATCTTTACGTAATAGATATCTTGTTTTTCTACAGAAAATCTGTCCTTCACGGCCTATTGCCCACAACTGGTCATTTACAGAACCTGAAATACAGTGTATATTATTTTAAATGAAAAACTGAGCCTCTGTGCAATTTTTCAATAGTTCACAATTAGGCCTATTTGTATTACTAACTAAAGAATGCTTTTATAATGTCTCAAAAAAGCTCGATTAAATGTGTGTGGGGACTGACAATTGAAGGTGGTGCAAATATTTGGATACTTTTGTTAATGTTATTGAAGTATAAGGGCATATGGAAATTTAAAATCTGATGTATACGATGACTTCCTTTACTATAACTTTTGAAAACAATTTACATGTTGACATGTCAAGACCTTTTGTAGGTGTCTATACAGTGTGAGTTTGACACATTGTTTAAGGACTTACAGTGACTGGTAGTTGCTTACCGGTACATACACATGTAATTTGTCTTGATTCGTTTCTATCAATTTTTGTATTGATATCTGACAGTCCCATTTGGCATGAAAAAATATTCCTGATAAGAAGGTAATGAATGTGTTCTATAGATATAGAAACTAATACTATAAGATCTTGACAAATTTTTCTTTTTAGAAAGTAATGTTCTATAGATATAGGAAGTAATATTATGAGATTTTGACAATTTAGAAATAAATGTTATTTTGATATATGATAGAACTACATAAGATCTGGGCAAATATTCATTATTAGAAATATTTGTTAGCTTGATATATGAGATACTTACATGAGATGTGGAGAAATATTCCAGGAATCTTTCTCCAGTAGTCTCCCCCTGGATTATCTTTAGTTATATTATGACGACAAAGTACTTCTCCATTTGGGTCCAAGGCCCACAGAAATGTATTGCTTATGGCAAGCTCTTGTGCTTGAATGCCTGAAAATTAATTACATCAGATATTAACATTCATTAATAAATCAAAGTTTTGAAAATCTAAAATTAAAAAGAGATCAAGAACAGATTGAAATAGTCTATGTATAGTTCTTACAGGACATCAAATTCACTGAATGCAGTATACAAGTTGATTTGAAATTATTTTTGTTTGAGAAAAAAATCTCGCTAAATCCTTTATTTCACCACATATATCAAAGGTACATTTTTATCATTTTCTTCTGGATATTAAAACTCAAGAATGCTAATGCAACAACAAACCAAATATAAAAACACTCTAGCAATACTCCTAACAATAAACACACCAAATCAGGTAACTTGACATTTCAACAATGTTTAAATCCGAAATCTCTTAATCATGGCAGTAAAGCAGAGCTATCTCATTTTTGGCTAGAAAATATGAAAGAAATGGAAGCTAATATGACAACAATATCAAGTATAAGTACTCCATTATAATATACACATCTAAGCAATAAATCTAACATTTACATGCTGTGAAATTTTTGTTTTCCAGATATAGGGCCATATATTTTACAGCGATTGACAGCAATTTCATTAAGCTTGATCTAGAATCAAGCATGAAGGAATTTGGTAATAACCAGGACAAAAACATATTCTAAATTGTTTTTAATTGCAGTAATGATGAATGCAAAAAAATTGTGTATTGACTATTGTGCTATGAACTTACCAGGGATGTGAATCCATTCTGTTCCGATAGGCATGTCATCTGTTATACCAATCCTGACATAAGTCTGCCTTCTGTTATCTATAGCCCATACCTATCAATTAAACACACATTACAGCACAACAAGTTTTATTATTTATGAGATTTAGTAATGACAACAGAATCAGACACTAGTTATATTATAATTTTTTAATTTTTTTTTAATAATTTATTCAAATTGTTACAACTGTTCAATATCAACTTGTATCATCAGTAAAGCGGATATAGGTACTAACCAAGCGGGAGTGATCAATTTTGACCTCACACGGTAACGAAAATCTTTGTTTTGTGCACATAATATCAATGTGTACCTCAATCTAAACATAATTGTTGTTTTAAGAAATGATTTGGTCATAGGTTAATGATTAGAGATGTCTCATTATTTTCCCAAAACAAGAATGATTACTAAAAACATGTGCAAATACTTGTCAAAGAAGTTGGCTCTCGTCTCACCCGATATAATTCTATATTCATTGCAACTCTTTTTCTGATAATAGGCCACTATGCGTGTGTAATAAGTATAGTTATATCAATAATTGACATTGAAATCTTTCATGCATATGTTTTTTTCGATATTTTTTTTCGAAAAGAAGCGTTGTGTACGGTGTTTAGCTGACCACACAAATCCTTCTGTATGGTCAGCAGGGCTTCCAAAAAATATTTGAGCCAGCCGGACATTTCATATCTGATCCCGATTTTAATCCCTTAAGACTTAGTCACAAAAGGCAATTATGGTAATCAGATGGCCATTCCAATGATTGACATTACATTAAAAAAAAAAACGATTTTAAACTTTACTTTGATATGATATGAATTTGATGTTAGGATGTTACTGTTAAATTGGCAGTGCATCATTCAAAGTGTGCACATCAGCGTGCTCATATCTGCCATAGACTTTTTATTTGTGCAAAATGACATTGTCAAAAACTACTTTCGTTTTCAACCGGATGTTGACTTGACAATGGTAAAACATGGACCATAAACGGATACGTAAAATCCGTGTATTTTTACAAAGCACGACTGAGAGAAGAAGCTCTTTCCACGTTATTTCTTCAACAAAATACTTGAATTGAACGTTAGATACAGGTATCATTGATAATTTTAGCATTTTTGAAGAAATGTAGGATGCATTATTAAATTTCCCACCTGTGCACATGCGCACACGTGTTCTAGTTCATACGACATAGTTTTGACGATTTTTTATTTAAAACCTTAAAATTTTTCATCAAATCATTTTGATAAACTAATTTCTAATAATTTTAATCTTTAGAACGAAATCAATTAGATACAAACCACTGAAATGTAAGAAAATATTTGTGATTAAACCGATCAATTTATACGATGTCCGGTACTGATCATAGTTCACCTGTCACCTGAACAGGTAGATTTCAGCTGTCTAACTACTAATTAGCCTTGATTAAAATTAGAAAGTATTGAAGTAGGTGTTGTTTTGATAGTGATTAATCATCATGTCACATTTATGACCGGAAACGTGTTGATGTTAAAGCCAAAAGGTTGGGTCAAAAAGATCGTGAATTATGTAAAAATGACCGAAAAAGCCTTGAAAAATAAAAAGTATATGACCGTTTCATGCTTTGCCCAGCCGGACTTTTACCGGACATTATACAAATGACCGGAATATATGACCGTTTTGGAAGCCCTATGGTGCATAGTTAAGTTGCGGTACACCGTACACAAAAAAAAATTTCATGTTCGTTTATTACCCAAAAAGTTTCAAGGAATGAGTAATCACAGGTAGGTTTATGATTGGTTACTATTACTTTTGACCTGTATTAGCTTTCTTTAAGGTAAAACATGTAAATGTCTTGACAATTGTATCAAAATTGAAAGTTGGTGTTGACATTCGCAACTATTTGCGCATTTACAAGTTAATTGTTCTTATTAGAATATAAAAGTAAAAAATCGATGCGAAAATTATTTTGGAGCAGGAATTTCAGATGTTGAGAAATGTACACTGAATGTTGATAAAATAAAACAAAGATTTTCATTACCGTGTCAGTTCAAAATCTATCATGCCCGCTTGGTTAGTACCTATATCCGCTGTACGATGATACACAGTGAATATTAATACACAGTAAAATATTTTGCCCCCTAAAACCCATTTTTCTTTTCATATAAGACTTCATTAAGGGGTCACTTATCAAAATTTAAGCAAAATCTAGATTTCTTTTCTTTCAATTTCAGACCCAAATACATGTAATATCAATGCAAATATAAGATAAAAGACTTGTCAGCCTTTTCCCCCCATTTTTTAAATATCAAATATCCTAAAAGGAGCTCCTTGACACCAATATTTTTTGAACTATGAACTATTAATACTTTAGATAAAATATTACTTATACTTTAAATGTCAAACACTTATTTGAGAAGCACATTTGAGAACAGTTCAAGACTAGAGTTGGTACTTGTGCTTATTGAAATTAATTTTTGGGGTTATTATGACTAAAACATAGGCTTTTCTATCAGATATTACAATTATAAAATACCAGATTACATACATTAAGGTCTGAAGGTCCAGTGAAGACTTGTATAAATGTGGTTCCTGATGGCCCTGAGTCTACTGCCTGTACGAAAAAATCCAGGCGTATTTTAGACGGGTTTTAGACGGGTTTTTTAGAGGGAATCCCTTTAAAGTCACCCTTTACACGAAGAATCTTTCTTACATGGATTCCAGGCGGGTTCCAGGCGGAATAGAGCCGAAATATGCTAATTTATCCGCCTGTCTTAGGGGGGAAAAAATTCCGCCTTATTAAAAGGAAAAATATTTCACAAAAATATATCCGCCTAAAGAGAGGGAAAATATGTCCGCCTAAATAGACGGAAAATATATCCGCCTTTCAAAGTGGCAAAAATTCCGCCTAAAGAATTAGAAATAAATTCCGCCTTAGAATATGAAAAAAAATCAGCCTTAAGAAAAGGGGGAAAAAATCTGCCTTCAAAGAAAGAAATTTTTCTTTCTACAGATTGAGGTTTTTACCATTTCTATGCATTCTTGCAAAGAATATCTAGGGCTCATACAAATTAAATACCAAAAATGTTATCAAACCTGGCCAACTGTATTTGAACTATAATTTACTACAATGTACATATGTAAAATATTGACAATCTTAGTCCTTCACAATTTCTTCCTATTCATTTATAAGTCACATTTTTATGTTTTTCCAGTGTTCTTCAGATATAAAGAAAGTTCACAATTTTTTTATTTTTTTTCGGGCATAGCTGACTTGCTCTGTAACGGCATCATTGATCTGGCAATCTTGCATGCATCTGTTGTGTTTTGCACACCAAGCAGTAACATAATCTGAAAAAAAAGAAGACATAAATTAAAATTACCATGCATAATGGATTAAATTAAAATAAATTTACCAAATTCGTCTATGTTATACAGGTAAATTGTGAGCTGCATAAGTAGGTCAGATATTTTTTCCTGAGCATCCCTTTATTGGTTGATTTAATTTGGTCAAATGTAAATATTATCAATAAATATTTGGTATTTTTCTTTATTATTTTGACATATTATTGACTTGAATTCCCTATCTTTAGAGCTGATTTTGACTCCATGTTTTACTAAAAATACAGTAACAACAAGTCAATTTCACTTTTTAAACTATTAACATATGTTACATTTAAGTTCAAGAATTTCACTCAGTCAATGCTTTATATATGGAATTGTTAAATTAAAGAAAATCTTGGCTTTTGGCTTAGCTATTGATCTGAAAATAGTTCACATTGATTATAAACCTGTACCAGATTAAGATCCTACCCATTACATTTATACTATGGGCTTTTTAGGTGTGCATATATATATTAAATAATCAAAATATAAAGAAATACAAAACCTTACCTTTTAAGACTCCAATTCTAACAGGATCCAAAGGAGTTCTGACATCATTGGCTTTCTTCTTTAAACCTTGTCCACATGAATTTGCAAGTTCATCAACAGAGAATAACAGGGGCAGCAATGAACTAGCCAGCTTAAAAGATGATTTTTGAGTTGCACCTTTACTTGCATTGGTATTGGCCTTTCTTAAACTACCCCGCCTCACTTGTACATCTGATGTCTGCAGTAACTTAACCATCTGGAAAAATAAAAAAGATGTATTTATCATCCGGTTATAAAATTAATAAAAATTAGAGTCTATGCTGAATTACTTTTAAACTTCCTCCCCCCTTTTTCCTTTTAAGATAAACGGCTGGTGTCTAATGTCAAGGTTCTGTCAGACAAAATATTCTTATATCCAACTGTTGAAAAATATAAGTACATTCATTAAGTTGCTTTGTTTGCATTTTTATGATGTATGTATATTAGCTTGTGAACATGTACGTGTTTGAGTGTTAGAGATGCTCTTAAATTTATGTCAAAAAGATATCTTCCTTAAAATCATGTACTGTAAATTCAGAAATTATTGCGAGGTTTTTATTATTGCGAATAATGCGACTGAGTTGTAAACGCAATAATTAAAACTCGCATTTTGTAATATTTGAACTGACTTAAGCATGACTTTTCTCAAAATCGTAAAAATTAAAATCGCATTCAAGTGTAAAATGACAAAATCGCAATAATAAATGCACGCAATAATTTCTGAATTTACAGTATATTATCTGGCGGAATACATGAAATGAGGATTGTTTACCCTTTAACACTAAAAAGAAACATTTTACTCGTGAACCAATTATGATGTTATAGTCCCTAAACACATTATACAATCCATGAGAAACCCAGTGTTTATTAATTTTGCATCCTTCTTATATCTAAAAATAACACTAACAATCTAAGACATAAAATTCTTCATAATTGTTAGAAGCATAATTAACTTGAAAACTCAGGCATTTTTTTACTCTTGAAAATATAATAATTTTTACCTTATTGTCATCAGATTGATCACTATCATGTGACTGCATAACATGTTGCGATGGAGAATTCAGAGGAGACGGACTCTGGTGACTGGAAAATGTTGAACTCTGAATGTTAGGAGGTTGATGTTGAGAATTCAGAGGAGACGGACTCTGGTGACTGGAAAATGTTGAACTCTGAATGTTAGGAGGTTGATGTTGAGAATTCAGAGGAGACGGACTCTGGTGACTGGAAAATGTTGAACCCTGAATGTTAGGAGGTTGATGTTGAGAATTCAGATAAGACGGACTCTGGTGACTGGAAAATGTTGAACTCTGAATGTTAGGAGGTTGATGTTGAGAATTCAGAGGAGACGGACTCTGTTGACTGGAAAATGTTAAACTCTGAATGTTAGGAGGTTGATGATGAGAATTCAGAGGAGACGGAAAATGTTGGCTGGAAAATGTTGAACTCTGAATGTTAGGAGGTTGATGTTGAGAATTCAGAGGAGACGGAAAATGTTGGCTGGAAAATGTTGAACTCTGAATGTTAGGAGATTGATGTTGAGAATTCAGAGGAGACGGACAGGGAAAAGGTGACATCTGAATCTGTTGGATGGGTGCTTCTTGGTACTGATTTAAGTCTTTAGTTGCAGAAAATTTCTCAGTTGGTTTTTGAGTACATGTACTAGTACATTCTTCACTGGTTTGGTAGTAGGGTTGACAAGTGCTATTACCAGTGAAGGAAGCAGAGCTAGACACATGTTTTCTAGGTGATCTCCTCAATCCAAGGCTTTGATTTTTCTGAGGCATGAGCTCACTGTATGTAGGAGCACAGTCCAAAGATTCCATGACATCTAAAGGAAACTAAAAAATAATAATAATAATAAGTTAATAGTTTAAAAATAGGGAAAGCAATGAGAAATAACATTATTATAGACTGACATACTTGGATGATACATGTATCTGTCCTTTTTCTAATGAATTCTGAATTTTAAGTGTACTGAAAATAAGAGCCAAAAACAAGTACAATGTATATTCATGTTATTAATAAAAGTCTTTTTCGTGAAACAGTTTATATCTTCCTACGAAACTTTTTTCAAGTTTTGTCACCAGAAATTAGTTTTTAGACATTTAAGGATTTATTATTATTTATACTAAAAGTATTTAGAAGTGAATACAGGATGTTTTTCACAATTAAGATCTCTGGAATTATTTTTAGTTTTGTAACATAGATTTCATAAAAATTGTTTTCTTTTTTATATTGTGCTTATAAAAAGGAAAATTTTGATTTCAAACCTACAATATTTTACTGTCATGACTATAAATAGATTTCTGGACATATATATCAAATTAAAATCTGTGATGTTATTCCCAATTATACAATAATATATCAACTTTTCAGTATTTCAATTGTTGAATATGACTTGTTAATTCATAAAAAATGTAATTCAATTTCTTAGAGAAACATGTATACAAAAACATACCTCCTTATCTGTACTGCTTTCTGTAATTACTTCCTCTTGTTTCTTAAACTTGTAATGCTGACTAAGTTTTAAGCAAAAGTTTTGCACTTCTTTGTTTGTTATCAACTCAAGAAATTCCAGAACAACTGGGGATGGCACTGAAATTATACAGTTATTTCAAAGTTAACAGATACATGTATGACATATATACTAAAGTCAAACTAAGTTAAGTTAAGGGGACGTAGTTATCGTATGAAATTGTATTTTTTATCAATAGCCATATACAAAAAATGTGTACATCAAGTATTGCAATGAAATATGTTAATCTTAACAAATGTTCATTTACAGATGAATTTGAAGTACAATGTACATGTATATCAAAACTGGTCAGAAAAAGATAATTCCATTTGAGTTTATTTCTGCTTCATACATAACAAATGTGCTTGAGGTTTTTAACATTCTACATGTAGTTCACTGTAGTAAGTATATACCAGTACATTGTCACCCTAAGTAATTGAGGTAAATAAATTCCAACTCCAATTCAAGCTGACCAAGGCTTTGATCGCATTCTGACTTTTACAATGCTTAATGAAAAATGACAAAAAAATATCTTTCAGGATAGAATATAAAGTAGGGTAGATAGGTTAACTGGCCTTGTTTTTTTAACTACATATATATAAGAAAGATGATGTGGTATGATTGCCAATGAGACAACTATCCACCAAAGACCAAAATGAAACAAAAAATCAACAACTATAGGTCACCGTACAGGTACAACTTTTTTTTCATTTTTTTCAAAGATCAACTTCTTCACAGTGTACACTACATGTACTCTTTTTAAGCCTTTACTTTAAGTGTGATAATACATGTAAATAAATTACCTGGAAAATTCATTTCTGTTAATGTTGTATTAGAGCATGTTTGCTCTGAATTATCCACATTATACAGTGATTTACACAACTTCCATGTACTTGTCAAAGATGTTTCTGCTGATGTTGACTGCAATGGCCCTTTCAAGGTGCTTCCTGCATATGCAGATGGCATAGGTCCTGCACTTTGGTTTGTATAATCGTCTAGCGAAGCGGTTAATGGCAATGTATTGCTCCTGTCTGCAGATGGTGTAGATGTGGAGGGTGCATGGCTCCTTTCTGCAAGTATCGAAGGAGAGGATGGCAATATGTTGCTCCTGTCTGGAGATGGAGCTGTCAAGTTAGGGTCTGCAGAACTTGCTGGTTTAGAGGGCAATATCTCCAAGTTATTTCTTTCTTCAGATGTTGACAGGACTGTCTCGTCATGTATGGAACTCTCATCACCAAACTGGAGTTCCAAATTTGATAAGCCAAACATCTGGTTGCCCTGAGATTTAGAAACATTCTCCTCTGCCTTTTTCTTATTAGCTTTAATCTTTGTAGGATTTAATACTTTATCTGTGACTTTGACATTTTCATTTTGCTTCAGATTTTTTTTTGATTTTTTGGTAACTGCAATGGGTGGCTCTTGGTTAGGTTCATCATCATCTTTATGTTTTTTCTGCTTTTTGGGGCTAAATTGACTCTCTTGTTCCTTACTTTCATTTATTTTTTTGGTGCTTGTCCTGCATCGTTTTGAATTCAATTCTGGTTCCGTATGATTGTATGTGTATATTTCCTCTGGCAAGTCTTTACTCTTTGAACGCTTCAAAAACTTTGTTACGGCTTTTATAGCGAATTCATCCAAAAAGTCTTGAGATTCTACAAAAAATAACAATTGATTTCATTACTGAGCAGCATAGATGTGTACATGCGTGAAGAATTTTAATTAAAAGATCAAAGTGTGAGAATACATGTTTCATGCAACGTTCACACATAATTTGAATTCAATTTGCATTACCCAAATAGTGTAAATCGCATTCGAAATATTTTAAGTCCGAATGTAAATTCTAACTCAAATTGCAAATTCACTTTACTGTTCTGACGACATTAACATGGTTCTCGCTAAGGATTTTTGGTGGCAAGTCCAGGGACTCATCATTTTTGGCCATGATGAGTCCAACTGTTGAGCAAGAAGAAAATGTAAAACAACTAAAGACTATACAAGGATAAGTTTTTGTGAATTCAATGACTACAAAGTATTTGTTACTGTATTCTCAATATTAATCCATCAAAGACAATTTATCTAACAATCAGTGATAACTCAGGTTTCAAAATGACACCTAATCAGCAATCAAAATTCAATCAACAGTTATTAAAAGTAATTATAAAATAAAGTGTAGCAATGCAGCCAAGAATTTTATTTTATTAATATAAATTTGGCAAATATTCTGTATTTAACTTTTAATAGATATACATAAATTTTAATATATACATATATATATATTTCGTTCATTGATGTAACATATACATATCATAAATTAATATAGGGCGAACGAACCCAGGGCGAACGGACTATCAGGACGAACAAACTCAGTGTGAACGAACCTAGGGCAAATATGTAATCAGGGCGAACGATCCCGATACCGTCAGTGATCCCCTCCTCTTTTATGAAAACATCAGGATCCGCCACTAAAGAAAGACAAGCATGTGCAAGCATTAGTCTAAATATTATTGACGTGCTGCAAGGCTATTTAATTATTTTTCTATAAGCCTAAGTCTGCTCATGATCAGTAAGGCGTCAAAGCAAAATAACTTTAATATACATGTACAATAATAGTCACTGAAGACCAGATTATCAATTGGACTAGTGGCAGTACAAACATCAACATCTTGAATATTTAGTCAAATCTTAAGTTAAAAAAATCAGAAAGTTGAAAAAATCATCTCATCCCTGTAAAAAAATCCGAGAAAAGTAGTTTGACATAAATCTTGTGATCGGTTCCTTTAAGTCATAATATTCATGTAAAAAGAAAATATCCGAAAAATCATGACTATAATTGATTACCGTTTAATTGGATTTTTTAAGAAGCATCAGGTTTTAATTCCCTGTAACCCTTAGCTCGATTAAATGCATGCCATCTCAATTTGTTTTCGTCTTGTCGGTTGGGATTTTTATGAATGAAAATTTTAAACTGTTATAGAATAATAGCATATCTGTTAAATATAAGGCGTTATAGTCGATGACTCGTACAGGGAACCATGTATTTACGATATTGTTTACGTCGAAGCAGCGACATCTATCGACAAATATTTACGTGAACATAAAGCATGGGGTAAATACTCACGATGACATGCATAGGTTTAATAAAATATTTTTATTTGGCAGGGATGGTCCAGATTTCGAGGAAAGTTAAATATCAGAACTGATTACAAATTATAAAGTCTAGTAAACTTATGGGAGGCTACATCGATCGCGATCAGGATACATTTTCCGATTAAAAGGGGGGTGGTAGTTCAACGATTTTTTCAGAAAGTTTAGAACTTACGTCTTTTTAAATACTTTAAAATAATTGTACAACACGTCTCAAAGGTTGTTTCCTTTTTACCCGAGACGAATAATTGTTTTACTATCACCAAATCCTTGATATTAACTGAGACTACTATAACCACATGTTTTATAGTAGTCAATATTAAGTGACTGTTTAAATTACATTTAAGTCGTAAAAAAAAACAATAAATCGTACCTTTAAAAACATAAACAATTTAAAAAATAATATTAACTCTTAAAACAAAACTGCTGAATAGATATTAAAATTCCTTCAATGTTAAAAATTGCAAGTAACTTACCGTTGATTTTTACAATTATTCCTGTGTAGATTTCCGATTTTGACCATTTCAGTTCAACCTTTTCTTTAACTTTGAATTCTCCCAATAACTTCAACTTTTTGCTTTGCTTTCCAAGAACAGTCAATGTATTGTCAAAATCGCAATGAATACAGGCATACATATTTTTTTACTTCGAAAAACGTGTTCTGTGATGATGTGTGGCGATGAAAATTCAAAATGGCACTGGTCTTTCAGGTTTCAAATTACAGGAAACGCTATTCAGCATGGCACTGGTCATTGAGGTTTCAAATTACAGTAAGCTCTGGCGTATGCTACTGATATAACGGAATGAGGATCGTCACAGGTTCAACTCATGCAGTGTATCACAGATTTTTATTTAAAAAAAAACGTTATATACTTACTTTAATATGAATATTAAATTAAAGACCTAAGAAGGCTAAAAATAAAAAACCCTGACTTTGAGAACATGTATTTTTTTATAAGTTTTGATTTTTCTTCATAAAATATAATCTGTGGAGCGGATTTGTCTAATGAATTTGATTTACTGATGACAAAATATATTTTTTATAATTAAAAAAAAAACACCATTCTGAACAAAATATTGGCTTTAAATATGTCGATCTTGGAAAAGTTGGTATACAAAAATATACAGTTATTCAAAGGACTACATAGCAGCAAATAAAATGGTTCCAAATACAAGCAATTAATTCATCCTTTGGCAACCCCAATTGTACACAGTACTCTTCTCCTCAACATGGCCGATGAATACAATATGAAAAAGAAAAGAAAAAGGGGACCATACAGACAAAAAGAAATAATAAAAAAGGATGGACTTCCGATTCCAGTGTTGACTCTTAATGGTTCTGTCCCTACTTTGGATTTAACATCGAATGAATCAACTGAACAGTTACACGAAAACTACATTTTTGAGTCGGAAGTTAACCAAAGCTTCGTGTTTGAGGATGAAATTCAAAACAATTTGTTATCCAAAGAAAGTCCTGCTCCAGAAGCCTCAATGGTAGGTTATACGTCGCATGTTATATATTATAGTGTTGGTATTTTTTTTTATCCGGAACATATTTCCGCATTCCGGAACATCTCCGTTATTGTTTTAAAAATATTCAACTTCCGCAAATAAACAAAAACACAAAAAAGTAAGTTTTGCAACTTTAAACACGATTATTTAAAGATTAACACGTGAATGAGTATCACACATAGATGACCTTCAATTGATCATGTAATCGCTACATCATGTTGTCATCTGAGGCCAATACATCAACGTGATTTAGCATTTTACTAAATTGCAGCTCATAATCAAAACAACTATCTCATAATAATCTGTACATTTGTACATGTAAAAAATTATGGTCTGTTTAAGAAAAAACCTGCTGTGTCAATTCTTTTTTAAACCTGCACAGTGTATAAATTTTAGATACATGTATTACTGCTTAATACAAATGTACAATGTAACATAAAAAGAAGATTGGTATGATTGCCAATGAGACAACTATCCAAAAAAGACCAAAATGACTCAAACATTAACAACTATAGGTAACCGTACGGACTTCAACAATGAGCAAAGCCCATACCGCATAGTCGGCTATAAAAGGCCCTGATAAAACAATGTAAAACAATTTAAACGAGAAAACTAACGGCCTTATTTATGTAAAAAAATGAATGAAAAACAAACATGTAACACATAAACAAAAGACAACCACTGAATTACAGACTCCTGACTAATGGGACAGGCACATACATAAATGTAAATAACTTGCATGTAAACCTTAAAGATATGTTTATACATGTGCATTACTCAACAAATGTACATTTTTATGTATTTGCTTATTTCAGCTGCAGAGTACTATTGATCATTGTGACCAAGTTGATGCAATTACCTTTGAACAAGCTACAGAAATAGATTTAAAAAGTGATGATCCAGAACTGGACGATATTCTTAAATCCCTTTATGAAGAAACAATAGAGTTAGAAGATCCTTTCGAGCTCTGGGAAGATTCCAATGATGATGAACATACATTTACTAATTTTGATCAGAATGATGATTTGAATTCAGACTATGACTTACGACCACTTTATCCTGGAGCTTCAGTAACAGTAGGAGCTTTCATGCTACTTCTTGCCCTATTTACAACAAATTTTGGTGTGTCTAGCGAAGGAACACAAGTGTTATTGAACATTATTGCATTTGCTTTACCATTTGAACATAATCTGTGTACGAAGCTCCATGAGTTTAAAAAGTTTTTTACAAATTTGCGTATTCCATTAGTAAAACACTTCTACTGTGGCCATTGTTTAGGAGCCATTGAAAATACTTCTCTAAAGAATTGTCCATATGAATTTTGTAAAAAGCCATTTAGTAAAAATGATGGAAATTACTTTCTTGAAATACCATTACAGAACCAAATACAAAATTTGTTTTCTCAGGAAAATTTCTATGAAAGATTGCAACATCGCTTTATGCGTAATACACCAGATGGAACCTACGAAGATATTTATGACGGGAAAATTTATAAATCTTTAAACAAAGAGAATGGTCTTTTGAGCAATCCTGATAACATTTCTTTTACTTTTAACACTGATGGAGCAGCAGTATTTAAGAGCAGTAAAGTTTCAGTGTGGCCTATTTTCTTGGTAATAAATGAACTGCCGTATAAACTACGAATGAAAAGAGAGAATATGATACTGGCAAGCTTATGGTTTGGAAGTCAGAAACCAGCAATGGGCACTTTTCTCAAACCATTTCAACATTCAATGAAAAATTTGTATAATGGCATAGAATGCTTCTCTCCAAAAAGAGGAGCATTTCTATCAAAAGGAATATTGTTATGTGGTACAGCAGATCTTCCAGCAAGAAGTATATTATGCAACCATATACAATATAATGGTGCATACTCCTGTTGGAAATGTGAACAACAAGGCACTTCTGCAGCAGTTGGAAAAGGTCAGACGCGAGTATTTCCATTTGATGAGGCAAATCCAAAAGGCCCAGAAAGAACAGTTCACAATGTTATTGAAAATGCTCGTCAAGCATTGAATGGTACACATGGAACAAGTTCTGTAGTAAAAGGAATTAAAGGTCCATCATGGTTGTCTTTTTTCCCAGAATTTGACATTGTCAATGGTATTGCCATTGACTATATGCATGGGGTACTTTTGGGAGTACAGAAACTTTTATTAGAATTATGGTTTGCTCAAAAACATTCTTCTAAACCTTTCAACTTCTTCCAAAAATTGTGTCAGGTTGATGAAAGACTTATTAGTATACGTCCAACTACTGAAATTACACGACTTCCTAGAACAATACAGAATGACCTTAAATACTGGAAGGCTTCAGAGTACCGATCTTTTCTGTTATATTATGGTGCTCCAGTTCTACATGGAATACTTGATCAGGAACGATGGTCACATTATTTATTGTTGGTAAATGCAATGCATGTTCTTCTTAAATATGGATCAACAGATGAAGAAGTAAATGAAGCAGAAATGTATTTGTTGGAATTTTGTAAGAATTTTCCAAGACTTTACAATGGATGTTACATGCGCTTAAATATTCACCAATTGTTACATTTAGCTGATTGTGTTCGCAATTTAGGTCCTTTATATACTCACAGTTGTTTCTCTTTTGAAGACAAAAATGGTGCCTTAATTAGAATGATTCGTGGTACTCAGAATATTGATAGCCAAATAGTAACTGGAGTATCTTTTCTTCAAAAGTTGCCAGAGTTAAAACAGAACTGCATAGAAAAAGGATCAGTTTGTGAATCAATTTATAACTCAATGGAATGTCCATACATTTTAAAGCGAATGAAAAAAATTGGAAACATTGGCTATATTTTAGGTGGCATAAAAGAAATAACTCTATCTGCTTCAGAAAATGTGGCATTGCATAATTTTTTTGGATATGAGCTTATACAAATGAAGTTTCAATGCTTTAAACGTTTGGAACTGAAGGACTGTATTGTATATGGAAAGTCATATACTCGTATGGTAAAGAGGAACAACTCAGTAATTGAATACAAATGTAGGGGATTAATTAATTTTGGACAAGTCAAGTTTTTCATTAATCTTGTAGAGAATGATCAACAGTACTATTTGGCTTTTATTGAAAAACTAAGATGTGGAAATTATGCACCAAAGTCCAATATTCTAAGAGTTTCAAAAACTGCATTTTTGGAAGTAATACCAATTGAAAACATAACTACTTCTTGTATGCTAGTTACATATGATTGTGCACAGTATTCATATATTTGCAAATTCCCAAACAAAATGGAATCAGATTAATATTTCATATTTCTAAGTATTTCATTAATGTTTATATACATGTACATATGTAACCTTTTTCTAAAAACAGTAAAGTAAAAGTTCTTTTTTTGCCAATCAATGCATTTGAATGGGAGCATATAGTTCCTGCCCCTTTACTCTGGGTTGGGAACCTCCTTTTTAAAAATGGCTGGATATGCCCTGCATGTGTAAAGAGAAAGCATAAAACTAATATTTTCTTCACAGTGCTTAATGCAAATTATGATAGCTACAAAACTAAAATTAGAAAATATTGATCATGTTGATCATGTTGATGTAAAGGGAAAAAATATTATTTGTATTAATCATGTTGATGAAAAATTAATCCAAACTGTGGTACTGCATGTACTGTGAATGTAGATTTCTGAAAATCAAGAGAATAAAACTAGTAGTTGTTACATGTCATGAATGTTGTTTTATTCTGTAGTTCATATTTGTATAAGGATACATCGATTTGTCTCCAAATAAATTTTATTCAACAGATTTCTGTTTTAAAGCCTAAGTATGATATATGGGTCATGATGATGGTAATGTGATGTTAAAGCCTGCAAATGATTCTAAGTTGCACTGATACAAACCACATACTGGGATTGTGCATCTCTGATCTGTTGGATAACTTGACTAATGTTGGATATATTGCTCAGATAATCACCACCCTCTAATCATATATTTGCAAAAATACAAATAAATCAATATATTTTTCATAAGAAAAAAGTGAAAAATATTCTAAGTCCGAAATTCCGCCTCAGAAATTCAAACAAAATTTTCTAAGTACAAATTCCGCCTCAGAAATATAAACAAAATTTTCTAAGTACAAATTCCGCCTCATAAAATTGAACAAAAATTTTTTAAGTACAATTTCCACCTTAGAAATGAAACAAATCTTACTAAGTCCAGCATTCCGTCTGTGTTATATCTGTTGCTACAGAAATCCTGTTAACTCAGCAGGAAAAAAGTTAACATTTCGCCTAAGGTATATAACAGTTTAGACGGATTTTTTTCTTTTTTCCATGTCCGCCTTAATTCCGTCTAAAAGTCTAGATTTTTAAGCGGATTCCGCCTGGGTTCCTGCTAATTTTAAGCGGAATCCCTCTAAAATTCTCATACGGGTGGTAACCAAGCAGCCTGTAGAGAGTGAGTGGAAGGGGCCTTTACTCCTATCCTTTGGTATACTACACCATCACTGTCAATAGCCCAGACATTCCTAGAGCCACAAGATAGATGGATTAAATGGGCATCACCTGTATAACAAAACAAATCAGTATACTATACTATAGTAACCATACAGACCATGTTGACTTTTTTATACAAAACTTTTAAAACCTGTCATTATCATCCTTTGCTATACTGAGGGGGAAATGATAACATTATATGTTAACTTTGTATTTGCAGCAGTTTGTTTATTATTACTATTTTCCAGAATGCTATCTCGCCACTTATTACCTGCTGTGTTCCAACAAAGAATATTCCAATGATTGAACATTTCTAATTGCAAGGGGAAGATTTCTGTCACTAGATTTCAAATCCATTACTTATATAAACATGAAAACCCTAGTAAGCCATTTTTCAATTGTGTATAAATATTGAAATCTTTCTATATATGAATATGTTTTTTGTAGATTATTTGTTATTTTGTCATTGGTTGGTATATAAGATCATAAAAGATAGAAAACTCATACCCAATTGTTTCAGATCCAGGTCACACCACTTGGCACCCTCAGGACAGTGATCTGCTATGCCGCTACGTATGTATACCTTCCCATCCTCATTCAGGCCCCATACAGCCTCCTCACATACACTCATACACACAAACATGCCTTTTGGAGGCCTCTGCTCTGTCCTTATTTTCTTTTTGGTTGGAGTGAATGTAAATATTTCACCATTTGGTTGCTGAGCCCAAATTAAACCTAAAAAAAACAAAAGGATGTCCTAACCTTTGTGGCTTCCAATTATAACTTTAACTGAAAATCATTATACAGTTTTCTTTTCATTTTTTTCATTTCTAACCCGTAATAAGTAGATTTAAAAATAATTCAGATAATTTCCATGTATACCTCTATTTGGTTATTTTTGTGTTCAGAAACCTTGATTATAGATAAATTAGACTAAAACATCAAGGCAGTATAAATTTTGAATCACATTTAAATTTTTTTCTCATGTATTGCTATTTTTATATTTATTTTAATTTTGAAAACGAGTTATTAAGTTGACGTAAAGTTGTTCACATCCTCATTCTTTAATCTCGTGGATAATTGTCTTATTGGCAACTAATCATCACATGTCATTATACGATGTAGGTAAGCAAATGTTTTCGTATCCAGTTGTACATCATAAGTACAAGAACACCTGCTTGGATTACCTCTGTACTCAATGTTAAAGCATATTACATTCAGGCATATGATAGTGATGTTACCAATATCAACCCATGTCTTTTCACAAACTGGGTGCTGAATTTATACAATGTTGACACAAATTTGACCATGTGTTATATTTTTTTTCTGCCTCTATGTCAATTTTTAAATAGTCTCTCCTGTCATATATGCTTACCCCATTCTAAATGAATGGCTGCCACAGAAATCAATTTCCAAGCTGTTGAAGAAACAATACCACTCAGAAAAACAGCCTCCCAAAAGTGACCTTAAAAACAAAACAAATGTTATGTTGTTAGGATATTTTGTACTCATAAATCATATACTAAATACATGAAATATTGAAGTAATCAAGGTCTGTCACTATGCAAAACTGGTCATTACATATATTTTGATAGGCAAAACAGCCTTTCAAGAGAGCATTTCAATCTGGTGTTGCAATTTTTGGGACACAAAAGGACAAAACAAAAACAATTTGTTTGACACAAGAGCATGGGATTGAACAGATGGATAGAAAGACCACAAATTCAGTCTTCATTTTGAATAAGACCCAACTGCTTGGATATCTGTGACACTTGAACTATTGGTGTCATACAACAATCACTTTTCTTTTGCAGCATAAAACAATTTCTATTGTGACATCAAAATGTTACTAGGGCCTTTGTGATATCCAGAAATGGTGAAAATAGCAATAAGGTGAGTATACAAAAAATTATCAACTTACAATTTATAAATCCTCGACAGGTATTTTCACAATCCTATTAGAAACATAGTTTACCTTCCATTGATCCTCGGCATAGCTGTAATGTATATTTACAATCAGGGCAAACCCAGACACCTTCTGTCCCTGCTGCTATCAGACCACCCCTTTGGCTACCAATTAAATCTGTCAGCTTTTGAGGATCAAATACTTTAGCCAGTGACTTGATGCCATCAATTAAAGTGTAATCAGTAGTAGTTATTTCATTATTGATAGGTACCTGTAAATCACCAAAACTACTTATTAATCATGTTGATACTTATAGATTATCGGTATGGCAAAAGCGAGAAAAGCAATCGAGTTGAGATGACCAATGATAATCTGTTTTTTGCTATTTTACCTATGACAACGTCCATAGTTTCTACCGATAATTTTCATATCATTTGAGAAAGATTTGGTAAAATAGCGATAATACACTTTCAATTCTATAACAACTACAGTGATAAATTATGTTTTTGTGCTTTCTGAATCTAAATATTTTGTTTAGTGTGCAATTCATAAACAGTTGAAATATTTGACCATAGACATTTGATGATTTTAGATATTGTGTTGTGTTTCACTTCAGAATATGTTGGTTTTATACATTGGTTTATGTCTCAATGTAAACAGTTAGTGTTTATATTTATGGTTCATGATTCACTTTGGATCATTGATTCATTCATACCTTAACAGAGTTACACAGAATTTACAAAATATATAAATTTTACTAACTGATAAAAATTTATACATTTTGTGAAATCTGTGTAATTCTGTAAATTAAGCCAATCCATCCCTGAGAGGGATGAATACTACAGCTGTAGATATTTTAGTCATAACATTGCATGCACTGTTTCCAGTGCCTTAAACAAATCTGGTGATAAAGATGTTTATTATAACTTCAAACAAATTGTAACAAATTGTTTTAAATATTTTTTCATCTGATTGTAACATCATATTATAAAACATATAAAGTTAAAATCACCTGCCACCAACAGTTATCTCCTAATGGTGTTTCCATGCAAACATTAGTCATGAAATAAATTCTCCCTAGTACATCAACAGCCCAAGCCAGTTTACCATCTCCAAATGAAACAGATGAAAACATCATACCATCTGGACTGAAATATTATGATAAAAAATTAAGGTTAACCTAAATTTAATATTTTTAGAAATTTGGTAAGATGGAAATAAGTCAATGCAAATGATTTAAGTCTTGATAAAATAGAAATCAGAATTTTATGAAGCACTTTTTAAAAAGGACTCAAATTACATGACTTTTATGGAAATAATATGGGGACAAAGTCCCCAATAACAGTAGAAAATCAATATAAAAAAAAAGTGAGAAAATTTTCCCGAAATTTTCATTGTACTAAGGAACTCAAAATCGTTCAATTTTTTTAATGTCATGTTTTGAATTCCTGCATCTGCGCAGAAATCTACCATGTACTTCCTTTTTCCGGTCTCGTTTGTATGAAACTTTGGGTAAAATATATATTCATCAGTCTACTATACTAGAGGCTCTAAAGAGCCTGTGTCGCTCACCTTGGTCTATGTGAATATTAAACAATGGACACAGATGGATTCATGACAAAATTGTGTTTTGGTGATGGTGATGTGTTTGTAGATCTTACTTTACTAAACATTCTTGCTGCTTACAATTATCTCTATCTATAACAGTACTTTCTGTGGAAAATGTTATTCAAAATCTTCAAATTTTAAGAAAATTGTTAAAAATTGACTATGAAGGGCAATAACTCCTTAGGGGGTCAATTGACTATTTTGGTCATACTGACTTATTTTTAGTTCTTACTTTGCTGTACATTATTGCTGTTTACAGTTTATCTCTATCTATAATAATATTCAAGATAATAACAAAAAAACAGCAAAATTTCCTCAAAATTACCAATTCAGGGGCAGCAACCTAACAACCGATTATCCGATTCATCTAAAAATTCCAGGGCAGATAGATCGTGACCTAATCAACAATTTTACCCGATGTCAGATTTGCTCTAAATGCTTTGGTTTTTGAGCTATAAGCCAAAAACTGCATTTTACCCCATGTTCTATTTTTAGCCATGGCGGCCATTTTGGTTTATTGGCCGAGTTACCGGACACATTTTTTTAACTAGATACCCCATTGAGGATTATGGCTAAGTTTGGTTAAATTTGGCCCAGTAGTTTCAGAGGAGAAGATTTTTCTAAAAGATTACTAAGATTTAAGAAAAATGGTTAAAAATTGACTATAAAGGGCAATAACTCCTAAAGTGGTCAACTGACCATTTTGGTCATGTTGACTTATTTGTAGATCTTACTTTGCTGAACATTATTGCTGTTTACAGTTTATCTCTATCTATAATAATATTCAAGATACTTAGTAACCAAAAACAGCAAAATTTCCTTAAAATTACCATTTCAGGGGCAGCAACCCAACAAAGAAATGTCCGATTCATCTGAAAATTTCAGGGCAGATAGATCTTGACCTGATGAACAATATTACCACATGTCAGATTTGCTCTAAATGCTTTGGTTTTTGAGTTATAAGCCAAAAACTGCATTTTACCCCTATGTTCTATTTTTAGCCATGGCGGCCATCTTGGTTGGTTGGCTGGGTCACGCCACACATTTTTTAAACTAGATACCCCAATGATGATTGTGGCCAAGTTTGGTTTGATTTGGCCCAGTAGTTTCAGAGGAGAAGATTTTTGTAAAAGTTAACGACGACGGACGACGACGGCGGACGGACGACGACGACGGACGCCTGACGCCAAGTGATGGGAAAAGCTCACTTGGCCCTTCGGGCCAGGTGAGCTAAAAATAGGGAGGAACGCAATACCAATTTCATTTTTAATAATTCCTTGATATGAAAATACGTTACCTGATGATAGCATTTCTTTGTTTACATTGCATATAAAGTCATAACTTAAATAACGTCACAACTAAAATCCCTAACAACAGAACCAAAATCAGAAACCTTACGGTATTTCCGTTTCTTTTTTTTAACAAATATTTTTAAAAGTTACTAAAAAATAATTTATACAGACTTCGTCCCGATTTACAGGTAAATGCCTGCCTCATATTAAGTTAAATTGGTATTATTAAGGAAACTTAGGATTTGTTTACAAAAATGTGTGAAAGGTTCTATTTCACAATAAAGGTAGAAAGCACATCTACTCATTCTAAGCAAGATTTGAATTATAGAAACTCCAATGACTTTCATGATTCTAATTTCTCTATGGAGAAGTTTTATTCAATCACTTGCACAGTTGAACCTTGTGTTAAAAACCAGGATGAGTTGAAGTATTCCTTCTAAATTCCTGTTTATTCTATGCATTTCTAATGCTTCATTGTAGACTTATCAAGGTTCTACTGTCTATCAAAATTTATAACAAATCCGTCTTAATCTCTTAGAAATGCAGTTTCTTCATTAGGGCATCAACTGGATTTACCACTTTGCTATGACATCATTTAGTTAATCAGATCAATAACAATTAAAGTTGTACCTTATGGAACATGAATACATTGATTTTTGTTGACAAAAAATTTGGTTTATTGACTTTATTATATCATGCAACATTATAAATAGCATCTTTATTTAAACTTATGCCCCCAAATTTCATTGACGAGGTATTCTAAAATATACACTGATTTTAATGTCTAACAATTTGTGAAAATAAAATACCTTTTCATTAAACATACTAACTTGATATATTCAGCCCATTCCTTTCCTTCCGGACAATCTTTCTTTATCCCAGCTCTATATATTAGCTTACATTGGTCAGTGAGGGCCCAAACCACCCCTGATCTACAAACAATGTGATGTAATTTGTATGAAGAACAGTCAATAATTATAGATTTATAACATGGTCTATCCCTTGATAATCCTTTCTGCATTGCTACTTCACCATTAGACTTGATATACCTGCAAATAAAAGGAAAGTTAAAATTATGCTTATTTCAAATGTTTCCACAAAAATTAAACACTGTATGGGAGAATGAAAAATCAATTTGAAAAGTATTGCTGATCGTAACATACTATTATAAAATGGATAAATATTTACAACTCGAAGAAAATCAAAGTTAGTCGAATTTCTTTATCTTTTTCATAACCATTGGAAACATTCATGTCTTTTCTGGTTCCAGTTTGGCAGTAAAATTCTCTTATGTAGTTAAAACAAAAGAACTGGTAGAAAACATATTCCTGTAACCAACATACCAAGCAGAGTAATTGTCCACAGACACTGACTGAACCCCTCTTATTGCCTCAACCCATTTCATGCCTTCTGGATGTTTTGATGTGATTTTGGTACCAGCATAAACTGTATCCTTGTATACCCTCCATACAATCATTCCTGAGGGAGAAACAGAAATCTGTTTTGCGTAACCATTAGCTTTCACCCATTTGATGCCAGGAGATTTTATATTACTGTACCAAATATTTGAGCTTCTGTCAGTACACCATATGTGTAAATCTGACACAACAAGACTGATCAAATTGCCAGATGTCACAACTTCTGTCCATGTATTGAATACCTTGCTTGATTTATTTATATTATCACTATCCTGATCACAAACTTTGACACTTTCAGATTTATTGTCAAATATTTCTTCTGGTTCCTCAGTTTCACCTCCTGAAAGTGGATTTTCGGAACATTCACTAAGTCCACTACCACTTGTTGATGTTGTATTTGCTGAAGTATTGTACTGTGCATAAAAATCATCACAAGATGAACTGTTTGACCGATAAATTGGACCACTAAGTGGAGAAACATCTTTGGCAGATACTTGTGTCACTTCCTTTTTCTGCTGATCTTCAGTCACTTTACTTTGTAAAGACAAAGTTTCTTCATGCATTGAATCATTACCAGAATCTGCCTGAGATATATTTAATGCTTCTTTTTTTGTTTCAGCATCATTTTTTCTTGGGAACTGACTTGTTTGTTCAAAACCTGAGAAAGATAGGCCTTCTTCCAAACTGGCAAGATTTTTTTCAAGTTTTGACAAAGCACTCTGCTTTTTGGGATGTTTTGTAATCTTTTCAACAATATCTAGATTAGATTTATTTTCTTTGAAAAGATCATCTACAGTAATAGAACTTTCTGCTTTATTTTCAATTGGTTTTGATGTCTGTGGTTTTGGACTATTGTCTTGTTTTGGTTTTGAATTATTATCTGCGATTGGTTTTACTATATTATCTTGTTTTGGTTTTACTTTATTATCTTGTTTTGTTTTTGCAATATTATCTGTAATTGGTTTTGCTACGTCTTTCTCTACCACACCCACTACATTGTCATTATTCGGTTTTTCTTCTTGTTTCATAGAAATAGTTTTATCCTCTTTTAACACAGATTCAGACTTTTGTAAGCTTTCCTTCAGTTTAGTTTCATTAATCTGCATTTCTGAAATTTTCACAGTTGAAACTTTTTCAGAATCAGGAACAACACCATCTTTATCCTGAATATTATGTACTTCCTGAACCAGTACACATTTCACATCATCTTTATTCATTATGTGCCCATCAGATCCATGTTTTAATTGATTGTCTTCTGTGTAATTTATTTGACTTTCTACCGGTTTTAAGCCAATGATGTCAGAAATGTCCACATTTATATTTTCAGTTTCCATGGATATTCTATCATTTGACGCACTGTCAGATGACTTTTCTTTATCTGACATATGTTCACTGGTAGCTTCACTTTCTACAGAATTCTGGGATAGTGTGTCAAGGTCCTGATGCTTGATGTTTGGAGACAACTTGCTATCTAGAATATAAAAATCAAAACATAAAACTAGAGGAAAAATTTATCATACTACAAAATAGCCATTAAAAATACATATATGTAATTAAAAAATATCAAATTTATATACACAAGCTAAACTAACTTGTTAAATCTTCAATAAAACTGAAAATTGTAGTCAAAGTGTTATTTAATTTAAATGTGAAAAGGACCCAAATGTGATCATGAAGTAAGTATTTGAGAAAAGAATTATAAAGTTAAACTCACTATGAATCAGTGAAGCCTATGCCAAGATGCATCCTAACATGCTGGAAGAGTAATGTAAATTGATTCAATTTTTTCATTTTATTAATACTTGTATTGTGTAATTTATCATTATTATTTTAAGCTAATTTCATGCAACCTATGAGTGAATGACATACCGTCATAGCAAATATTTATAAATACAATTTGTTTATATCTGTTATGTTATTCTTCAATAAAAGGATTACCAATTTTCTTCTTTTTCTTTTTCTTTGTTTTCACACTGATAGCAATGTCATCTGTGGGAGTATTGATAGGTATAGACCTAATTCTGTCATGTGATCCAGAAGATTCTTTAGAATCCTGTTGCTCTGCTTTGGTTTCATGACTAGATTTAAGAATAACTGGCTTTGGTTTATTGCACAATGGTAGATTAGAAGTGTCTAGCTCAGTATCGTCTTCAAATTCATGTGAATCATCTGTTGAAAATGGATTAAATCTATCTCGTCTTATAGGTGAAGTAACATTTTGGTCAGTAGACTCTGATGTGGTAGGAATTCCAGGAAAAATTTCAATTGTCAAAAGATCAGGATTTTCAAGTTTCACAATGGGAGGTAACTCTTTCTGTTCAATATATTTATCCACTGAGTCAGCTAAATTTGACACAGAACTGGTACCATCTGACATATCTGAGATTACATCTAAATTTTTTATTTTGTCTATCACATTTTCTTTTATAAACCTAAGTGGTGACGGTGTTGTTTGAGTATTTTCTGCTTTTTCATGTTTTACAGGAGTTTCAGACATAAAATCTGGCAGATTTTTATCCTTCACTAACCTCTGATATGTATTACCTAAAAACATATCAAAAGAAATTATTGGAAAATCAGAAATGAAAAGTTTTCAACAAAAAATGAACTGTCATTACAGAAATTTGTCTGTGCATTTATTATTGCAATTATCCTTTTCCTCAATTGTAAAATCATCTAATGAGACTTATGACCAAATTTTTACTTGCAACAAGCAGCATAATGGGTGCCAGTAGTGAGGCAGGATATGCTTACTCTTTTGGAGCACATGAGATCACTCCCAGTTTCCGAGCTTTAAATGAACCCCTTGGTTACTCATATCCCTATCTTTAACAATAGACAAAAATGCAAATTCATTACATATACAAAAATCAATTTTTACATGAGTGAAAGAATTTGCCAAATGTTAAAAATGTTACTTGGCAAAATCAGCACAATTAACAGCATTAATAGTGCAATGTTCATGTTAATTATGTTCCTTGGAGGTATGTTATATTCAATGATTTTGTGTCAAACTAATCAAATAGCTTCAAACAGCTTAGTAAAGTTATATACATGTAGGCATCAGAAAAAGATTCCAGGTTTAGTCACATACCTGCCAAAGTCTCAGGACGTTCAGCTATTCTTATCACATTTCTATCTGTATCTTTACGTAAGATAAATATTTCATCATTTGTAACAGCAATGTTTTGAATTGTCCCAACATGAAACGTTCCTCCTATCACAGATGTATTGTCCATATTCAAAATAAAAACACTAGAATCTGACCATGTCACAATGTATTTATCTTTATACAAATACAAGGGCCCAAACTGAGCTTCTGGCAGAAACATTCTAGTTTTTCTATTGAAAGGTAACAGTTCTAATGTTGGATGAGGGTTATTTAAAAGTTCTTTGAACAGATATGTGCTAATGACAGAACCATCCATTTTGGATTTCCAGATTCGTAGACCTGGTCGACAAGCATATAATTCAGCATCTTCTGGTTTACAAAGTCCTGGTATAAAAACTGCACCAAACTTTCCAAATCTACAAGAAGATGTACCATAGATTGTACGGCAAATTGAACTTCAAATCAAAGTTAATTCAAAATTTCTCAAAGGAGTAGGCCCAGTAAAAGCCCTTCTTGGCCCCAAAATAAAGCAGTATTTCAAAACTGTTAAAATGTAAATTTTTAGCTATTTATTGGAAAGTATAATACCTCAGCTACATAAATATGGACTGTTTTTAACAGTATATTGCACATATATCAGGTACTAGCATCTTTAAGTCATTTTAAATTGCTGAAATCTTCATTTGTGTTCATTCTTAATATTAAAATATAAGTTGTTTTTGATGATAGTACATAACCTACATAATGACATATATAATAATTGAGAGTGAACACAGATGCAGCCACTTTCATTTTTGACAAAAACCATCCGAAAAAGTGACATATTATGGCATATTTTCATATTTAAGCTTGAATTTGAGCGTCTTTTATGACTAAATCAGTTAAAATCTTTCACATAAACTAATTGAATCGACTGAAGTAGACACTCAAGTGTTTAAAAAGTATCCAAAATCTTTCATCATATGAACCTGCAATTTGAGGCCAAAATCAGCCCTTAACAGATCTACCCCTTTGCATAATTAAATATAAATTCTTTGTTACTTAATAAAACATTGCGGTATTAGTTTGAAAATTATGTTTAAATAATTTCTACAGAACCTCCTTTGGTCTCTGGTGGATAGTTGTCTCATAAGAAATCATACCACATCTATTATTTTTAAATGAAACGATAACTGATTTAGTAAAATGATGAATAACACAAAATCTTGATTCTTATCAAACAGAAGTTGTATCATTTTCAACCTTATGTTTGTTTTCCTGCCTCAAGTTTTAATAGTGTTCAATGCTAAAGTATAAATTTAAACATGTTAAATTTTGGACCTTACCTCTGAATGACAAAATTTGTACATCTAATGCTTTCTAAATGTTAATAACTTTTAGGTAACACCTACATTGTAAAGTTTATGCTAGTAAGACAAAAATCCAGTAAACCAAGATTCAAACAAAGTGTTTTGCTTGAATCACTTACATTTTTCTGTCTTTCTGTCCCACCTGGACTAGAGAGACTTTGGTATCTGTTCGATATAACATAGATCTCTGGTTTGTAGAGATCAATAAAGTTTTATGTGCATGATTCAGTTGTACAATCTCACTGTTATTCTCAATCAAACAAATGTTGGTCTCACATAATCCCTGAAATACAAAAAAAAAACAACAAGCTGTAATCACTTATGTTACCATGCTAGAAGATTTAAATTATTAGGAAGTTGATAAGAAGTTGATAAGCAATGGATGTAAAAATACATCGCATGGTTTATCCTGCAATTAGCCTACTTTATAAAAGGTATACAAATAATTTTTTGCAAATAAAAGGTATACAAATAATTTTTGCAAATAAAAGTCTCCTGTTACCCCACTTCCACGTAGAGCAAGCGGTTATATGAATATTTCTGTTTCCTAACCAGTTCATTTTGGGGTCCTCCAGGTCCGTGTTTATAACTTTGTCGATTTCTTTGAGAAATTAGAGACAATAATTTAGAATTTAATAACTAAATTTTCAAGTGTTGGGAGTAATTTCAGAATAAACACAATACAATGTATATGTATATTGTCGGAAAATATAAAGCCAATCATTAATATATATTGGCAAATATAATTTATTTGTCCTCGCTACAAACAGGAGAAAATTTCAGCATAGCTTCACTTTTCATCCTGTTTCTAAAGCTCACACAAATAACTTTTATATTTTCAGACAACATACAAATATTGTATATATATCATGCTCACATAAAGCTTAATAAATAAAGTAATTGAAATAAAGGAAAAATGATGAAGAATAAATATGAAAACTGATCATATATTTATTTATGCTCTCTTTAAGCTTGATACTAAATTTCATGTAGCTCATCTGTTGTTCCTGATAAAAGTGTTTCAAAATTTTCAAAGAAAAGACAAACAAACAGAGCAGGGGTAAAATAACTTTGCTTTGCATAACAACTCAGTTTGAATTGAGCATATGTATCGATGTGTGAAATAAGTTCAGTTTAGAACTAAGAAACAAAGTACTTCTGGTAAATCTGGATAGTTTTACAAGCTACCATTAACACTGTTTTATTCACCTTATCATTTATCAGAAAGTGATATTTTATGGTATCTTTCAGAAGCAATAGCCATGATTCATCACATTCATTTTAAATTCTAAGCTGAAAAAAAGGCAGGAAAATCCCACTAAGAGATTTTAAACATATGACGGTTTTGGAAATTCCTCGTATATCTAGTTGGTAATGTACCTCCATATCTATAAATATCTTTGTCTTCAATCAATAGGCTCAAAGCTTTCCTGTTGAAAACTAAATCCAGAAAAGTGCTTCATACAGAGAAAATGTTGTATGTTAAAATTTGACCCAAAAAAAACATGCCAACGCCTATATTTGACCAGTAACACATCTTTATCAAAATATCTTTTTACAAGTATTCTTGATTGTAGGGCAATTTGATTTTGCAAAAAAATGCTTAAAAAAACAATCTTAAACTAATTGTAAAATTAGAAATTGAAATGGCATGTAAACCTCACTATACATTTTTGCATCTAAAAGAAACAAAAAGCTCTCAAGAGCCTGAATCGCTCAGCTGTTAATTTTTGCTTCGATTTTCATCAATAATTACTTTTTTTTCCCAATATATATTAATGAGTGGCTTAAAAATGCCATTTAAATAATTTTTGTATCTGTCATATACTTCAAATGCAAATAAATGCATTTTACCCATATGTTCCATTTTAGCCAGTTTTTAGTTAAGAGTTTGAAGGTATTTGGCTCAGTAGTTTCAGAGGAGAAGATTTTTGAAATAGTGTATGACAACGACGACAAGTGATGGTAAAACCTCACATGGGGCCCGTTGGGTTCCGCTCAGCAAAAAAGTGAAGAAAACAACCTTACAGCATAAAAATCCACCTCTGTACAGGATACAAGACCTTTCTTATCACCACCAAATAGTTTCATACCATTCATACTCCAACATAGACTTGTTACTTCACCTTTATGTATGTCTTTTACTATAAATTGTTGAAGCTGAAAATAAAATACAATAAAGGTGTAAAATTTACTTACCACTCAACCTTATCAAGTTGCAAACCAAATACAAAATCATTCACTTTCATAAAAGCCAAGAAAACTTTGTCAAAAAATGTCTACTCTAGGTCTTTTAGAAAAATAGATAGACATATATTGATGGATTGAGTAGAGCAGTGCTAGTCATGCTTTCACCATTGGCAACACAGATAAAAATACACAACTTTTCATTAGTTGTATTCAATATTTCAATCTCTGGACCAATATTCGCCTTCATCATCAAATTCTCTAAAGGACAAAAAAAAAACTTAAGATATAACTGAAGACAACCCAAACATGGTTCGCAACAACATGTAGCAGATTTAAATAAGTCACTTTCATTCTAATTCTATCATCATTATATTAATTTTGAAATCATAACTGCTCCACAGTTATTTAAATAGTGTATAACAGAATTCATATTATCAGGTAAAATATTGTTTTCCAAAACAAAACTAGCTCAAAAGAATGTTTTTGAGTGTTTATTTTAGATACAAAGTTATTTATCTAAAAATAATAGAAACATGGGATATAAGAAGAAAAAGAAAAGTGTAATCTTATTAGTGAATGTAAGCCTGTTTAACCTGGCTCGGAGTAATCTCATTAGTGAATGTAAGCCTGTTTAACCTGGCTCGGAGTAATCTCATTAGTGAATTTAAGCCTGTTTAATCTGGCTCGGAGTAAAATATGTTCTAATCTTATTAGTGAATGTAAGCCTGTTTAACCTGGCTCAGAGTAAAATATGTTCTAATCTTATTAGTGAATGTAAGCCTGTTTAACCTGGCTCGGAGTAAAATATATTCTAATCTTATAAGTGAATGTAAGCCTGATAAACCTGGCTCGGAGTATAATATGTAAGCCGGTTTAACCTGGCTCAGAGTAAAATATGTTCATTGGATGCCAAGATAAAAACACAAATACAGTATGATAAAAACATTATGAGTTGCAGGCCCGTAGCCAGGAATTTCCAAGGGGGGTTTATTTGGACTCATGAACTCGACTTTAACAGTCACAATTTGAACAGAACGTTGACTTTAACAGTGCTTATTTGGTTACAAGGGGGGGTTTGTCCGAACCCCCCGAACCCCCCTGGCTACGGGTATGAGTTGTGAAAACTTAGAATACATATATTTCTACATTTTTCTGATATTTTTAAACAGATATCGTGTTAAGGAGGGATATTTGCGAAAAATACCAGTCAAGAGAATGTTAAATTTCGCGAGCCGTAAGGCGAGGGAAATTCATTCTCAAGACTGGTATTTTTCGCAAAAAACCCTCAAGTTGATGATTGTGATGTTATAAGTGTCCAGTAGGATAGAGTATTTTTTGGCAAATACCACGGCAGAGAGGGTAAAAAAGGCATATCCTTTTGGCAAATACCCCGGCGGCGTTAAAAAATGAACGATATTCATTTGATATCAGTTAATTGGTGAAAAATACACTGGCTATCGACCAATCAAAATCCAGGATTCTTACATAAGGTGTAATTAAAGTAACAATGCAATGTGTGTTTTAGTATTTTTTTTTGTAAAATGTAGTACCGGTATGTTGCCATCATTTTTGTCAATTGAATAGAGTATTTAATTTGGGTTTTGGTTATTTCAAGGATTTGTCTTACTATACAAATCCTTGGTTATTTGTATTGGTGCAAATAAGCAGTTTTCAATTCATTCCTATTGTCTTGTTTCAATCTTGATTTATTTCTTCATTTCTCTGTTTCATCTACACTGAATCATTGATGATGCTTACTTTTAACTTCTGTGATTTAATACCTAATGTGTTCATCCATTGTTCTTTATAATTATAAAATATACAGGAAAGGACAATGAATCAATGACGTTTAATCAAATAATGTTGCACTTCAATATATCTGATTGATTATCAATGTACCTGTTTACTTTGAGATGGCATCACAGAGGGAAGCTGGAATAGATAGATCAAACCTTTCTGTGTAGCTACTGCCACTTGGTGTTCAAGTCCGGAATGTATCGCAACACATGTTATCACATCATTGTGGGACTGTGAATAAATAAATAATGCCATATAAAATTATCAGCAGTATGTGTAATATGTGAATTTGAGATTGAAAAGTGTGTGTTTGATAAGTAAGCAAAAGCTATTACCGTAAGTATGAAAAAGTTTAAACAAAAGTTTTAAAATACATGTATCAAAAATCTAAGTTATAAGATTCAGTTTCCCTCTTACATACTTATCTTCTTAGTAAAATATCTTCAAAGTAGTGATAAAATCATAATAGACATTAGTAACAAGGAAGAGTTGTGTGGATTACCAGTATTTATATTCTTTATGATTCATTTGTACTTCCACAAACATGAGCAATTAACTTTTATCATATTTTTCATTTACTAAAACCATGATGTAATATAAATAATTCAAAAGTTCAACTTGTTGCATTAAATTTTTGAGTTTTACACATTTGAAGACCTTAAAATATATGGACCAAAATATATATAGTAAGAAGAGCAATATATAAAAGCATGGTCTGTTAAACATTGTATAAAGATGAGTCCTAGCTGTTCTTGCAAAACATTTTTTTTTTTACTTAAGATTTTAAATATTGGCAGCTGGTTAACATTTACTAGAATAAATATGGGATATACATGTACATCAATAATATACTTTATGCCCACCTGCACCTCTGCAAGCAAAAAAACAATCAAAGGGGAAAACTTTATCCACAAGTAATAATGGCCATCACATAATAATATATAAAACACTGAGTATACCGGTATGTATTGTACTTTTAATACCTCAGAATCAATGTTAATAAATACCTACATGGGTCCTAAGTCTTTCTATTTCTTTGGTCTTTCGGTTATACAAAAACGCAACTCCCACATTGGAACCAAGAGCAATAAAAAACTCATTAGCATCTAAGGAAATAATATGTAAATCACACTGAATAAGCATCCCCTTTTGGGCCTTTTTAGGTATTTGTGATAGTAGGTAATCAAGGAAAGCATGTTCTTTTGGAATTCTAATTTCTGGAATTTCATCCTCTGTCTTTTTACCAACAGCTGCCATCTTCCATAATCTTAAATCATCTGAAAAATACAAAATAGATTCATCAAAATGAGTATGAGTCACACATATTCACGTAAGCCACAAGAAAAGTTGAAAGTAATCATTTTTATATTTTCACCATTCTCACTCATCCCTCTCTTTCATTGTTTTTGCTATGGAAAATCTATACTACTATGACTACTAAAGGAGGAGACAGATTTCATTGAGCCACAACTCCTCTGAAACCATACAAAGTTGGAAATGTTTGTGATACAATGCACATGATGTATGACATATATTAGTGTAGTATTTTGTACTTCCTAAAATTTGTATGGATTAAAAACAATCTTTTTTTCTCAATTTTACCAAGATTTCACTGGCATCTTCTTGTAAGTTCAAAATGAATATAAATGCTTACAACTTACAATGCATATTACTCATTATTGATATCCAAGCTTTTGTTTTACATACATGACATATAAACTTGTAAACATATGTTCTATTCTTTTTTATATATGAAATGTCAAGTAAACAATCACTTAAAGTATACAAAGGAGAAAGTACAAATTGTATTTAACAAGAATACTTTATTGATCTCTTCAATTAGCAAATGATTAGAAAATCAAAAATAATGATAAATTTTAAAAAAAAATCAGATGTAAAAAGACAGTATTATTGAAATTTTGTCTTATTTGCTTTAAGGCTTCAAACATCAAGTTTAATATATAATACAAAATGCCAAAACAGTCTACTTTTGAAATCTTGATAAAATATTGTCTTTAGATTAAGAGGCCAAAAAGAATCTTTGATTAAGAACTTTAACTCAGACATTTTGTCAGACATCAATCATGTAGATAAAATACATTTTTTTGCTGTGGTTCTTATCAATACTTTGTGTAAATGGTCATTTAGGTAATTTACTTCACGTTGTGTATTTATGACATCAAAGCAACATTGAAACTATAGTTATGTATCCAGATTATATATCTCCCTATTCATTTAATAATATGATTAAAGTAATGATGAAAGGATTAGATATTATTACAATTTTGAAATTTAGACAAGATTCATTAAATCATAAATGTTGTAATAATGGCTTTTCCCTTATGGTTGTGGCCTGTTATCTGTTTCTTGCATGAATAGATATTTCTCATATCACACTGCACAAGTCTCGGATAATCTCTACTCCTTCTAAGATTATTTATGTCACCCTATCCACAATGTCGGGTGACATATTGCTTTTCCTCTGTTTCTTTGTTATTGTGTCATATTGCTTTTATTATTATTATTCTTCCAACTTTTTTGTCTGGCAGCTTTTTTTGAGACAATGGAACCAATCTTGATAGTTAACTATAATCATGATAATGAGGAACACCAAATTTTGGGTTGCAGTAGGTCTTAATACTATAAAAAAAAAATGGCTGCCGTTACCATGGAAACGGAACAATTGTGAAAAATTCCAGTTTTCGGTTTTGGTGAATAATTTGGAGATGCTTTAACTCAGAATCATTATATTTTAATACAATGTAGGTGCCAGCCATGTACTGGTTTTGGATGATTTTGACCATCATTGGAACTACTATGTTGCCATGGAAACTACACCAAAAATTTCAAAAATATCAAAATGCTTCAAATTTTTTGAAACTTCATAGTAACGATGAGCAACATTGGTAGATGTGGAATTTGGCGTTGGAATTTCCAAAATGTCTGCTGTTACCATGGAAACAATGCAAAAAGGTCAAAATACTCTAAAAACTTTAGGGTTTGGTGAATAATTTTGGTATGCTTGAACACAAAATCATCAAATTTTTATACAATATAGTTGCCCACAATATACAGGTTTAAAATGATTTTGACAATCATTGGAACTAAGATGTAACCATGGATACAGCATTTACAGGATCAAATATTTCAAAAATTACAGAATGCTCCAAAATTGATGAAACTTAATATGATTGTTGACTGGCAAGTCTGGATTAGACTTTTTACTTTTGAATTTCCAAAATGGCTACCATTGCCATGGAAACTGCAAAAAAGTAAAAAATTCTCAAAATGCTTTCAACTTAATGAAACTTGATATTATTGTTAACTGGCAAGCAAAGATGAGACTTTTGACTTTAAAATTTTCAAAATGGCTGTCGTTGCCATGGAAACAGTAGAAATGTGAAAAATTTTCAATGCTCAGAATGTGCTGAAAATTTACAGAAAGATGTATTGCAATGCATATATGTGCATTCACTGTTAAACAATTTTGAAATGGCTGACGCTTAGTGGCAATTGGGGGAACTGGGTGACATCCGCAATTGCTTGAAATGGCAATTCTAGTTCTAATTCTGATTGAAATAGCCATCCAAGTCATCACATTTAACAATACCTATAAAGTATATTATTTTACTAGTCCAATCTAAATAATTATGACTAATTTTGAAAGGCTGTTTAATTTTTTTTTGGCTCTGAGACTGACATCTTCATAGGACAGCATAACGACCAAAAATTTAAACAGCCTTTCAAGCCATCTTTATTACTTTAATTAGGTTACAATGAATGGTCTTGTTTATGTAAACTGATTTTTACTTGCTTAGTTCAGTGGCAAGTATTTCATATAGACTCTCCTGACCAGTGCTAGATAATTTAACACTGGTTTTTACTGTTTACCGACACAATCGTGCAAACTAATTCATGACCTTTTGTTTGATCAAAGTTGACCTTATTTGAAATAAAAGGACCTGATTGGTTGTTTTTAATTCCTGTTTTGACGTCACCTTGGGGCATCCTTGATTCACATGATGAAAATATTCAAAATTTGAATACAACTTGACCAGTTCTCGATAATGTTATAAAAGCTTCAGAATAAAAATAAAATAAGAACTATGATGTCTATTTGATAAAATGAACATTTTACTGATAATTGGCATTTAAATTTTACAGAAATGGTAAAATACATGTATTCACAGAAATTCAGAGATTCTAAATTTGATCTAAATGTGTATTGTTTGGAAAATTATTTTTTCCCTAAAAACATGTTCATATTTCATTATTCCTCACACTGCACACAAACATAGTACCACGGCTCATCAGTGACATATGAAACACCCAAACCGGAAAATACTTGAAGGGACAAGCCAGTTTACCCAAAATATATTGTTTACCTAAAAATGACGGTGGTCAAGAGAAAATATGAAGGGGCTCTAGGGGGACAAAACATGATGATACAAACGCCCTGGATTGAATATTACTGTAGGAATCACATCATTTGAATTGTAAATGAATTTATAATCGATTCATGTTATTTCAAACTACTAAATATTTACTTAAGGTTTTTTTAAACCGGATTCCAAGAGCGATATTTTCAACTTCAATTCACCACTGCCGATTAATCGTCTGCTATTAATTTCCAGTTAAGTTAAGATCATGTGAAATGTACATTTCCTGTAAAGCCCCTTTTAAGGGATAAAAACAAAAAATATTTTAATTCAAAAGTGTTTTTATTTTCATTAAAAAAATCATTTCTGTAGCGTGTTACTGAGCACTGGTCTACCGAGCACTGGTCGGGAGTCTATATGCATATCTGTTTGTTGGATTGTCCTGTTGGCAGGTAAACATATTAGCACAGGCACGTGTTTCATTCGATGATAAAGGTTAGCTCCCTCTTCTTCCCACAGACTTTTTATATGGAAGAATGAGAGAGACAGCCTTTACAAGTGCCTTAAAGTTAAATTCGTATCAGCCATAGACGAGTTCGTTTTTTAGGCTTTGTACGTACTGAGTAGCTTGGTGACGTTTAAGCTTTTTAAAGAGATTTTAATACATATCTAATTAAATAAGATTAGGTAAATTAATTTACACTTAGACTAAGAGTGGTTTTTTTTATCTGGAGGTCCCGTGATCAGCTGTAACAATATTTTGACTTGTTTCGTTTTCTGAGTGTATTTCCGCAAGTTCCGGTTCGTAATGTTTACTGTTCTCGCCAGAATGTTCTCTGTTGAGAATACAAAGGCAGATTATTGTTGCTAAAAACCATCAATTAAAAAAGATACTGCAACGTACTTAAACGAAAGCAATTTCAATTTTGGGGAGGTATAAACAAAACCATAGGTGCTTGAGAACAGGATCCTGTTATCCATAGTCCCTCCCCCTTATTATCATAAATCTCAGATGTTTTAATATATATCACTAGTAATCACTTATTTGTACCGTATAAGAATAGAATAGAATATTTTTATTTACCAAATTAGTGCCCCAGGAGGGCATATCATACAGACAATATTATTATAAACAATAACATATGCAATACACACACAATAAAAGATATGTAACAAGTGTTATAAAAATAATAAAATAAAATAATATACCACAGAAAATACACTCAACAAAATAGTAGCAAAGTAGACCTATTATTATTCAATGAATACTATGTTGAAATTGACTCAAGTGCACCCGGTATGTGTATTTTCACTTTGAAAACACAAACATGAGGTATTAGGCAGCAACCATTTGATTTTCGGGGGGGGGGGGGGGGGGGGGGGCTATGGTTTTTTTTTTCTGTGCAAACTTTTTTTTTCGCCTTCGGCGAAGAACAATCTATTTTTTTAGCGACAAACCGAAGACAATTTTTTTCTTTCAATTTTAGCATTACATATAGTGGCAGTTGAGGGTGAAACAAACAATTTTTTTTACTGAGGGTCCAAAACAAATTATTTTTTTTCACCATAACC